>NW_027509903.1:0-158113 GCF_051311805.1 Agelaius phoeniceus | reverse complement strand
TCTCTGGGTGTCAGATGACTGGTGGCATCTGGGGCTCTAAGGACTTGCAGGGTCCTAGTTGCTGGCAGCTTTCGTTCTGGAAGGATCCAGCAGAGTTTGTAGATTCCTGGCTTGGCACTGCCCTGCCTGCCAGGCCAAGTGGCCAGAAATGAAGGCCATTTTCCATGGGAAAAACGAAGTCCTTTCCCAGGGTCTCAGTAATATGTTCAAGGTGGCGTTTGAGGCTCTAAGTACTTCCAGGGCCCTAGTTGCTGCCAGCTTTTCTTTTGGAAAAATCAGCAAAGATTGCATCATTCTAGCTAGGCTCCCACTTTCTGCCAGGGTGAGTGGCTGCCAAGGGAGGCCATTTGCCATGGAAAAGAAGTCCTTTCCCCAGGGTCTGGGTGTCAGATGAAGGTGGCCTTTGGGGTTCTGAGGACTTGTAGGTAAAAGGGGGCGGCGTAGCCATTCAGGGAGAGCCTTGAAGGAGCCCTGAACTGGGAAAGAACAGCATGCAGAAGAAAGCGTCTGTGCTGTGAAGATCTGCAGCCATAAGAACACACCGAGGAGGTATGGACTTTAGCAATCTGAGAACAGCATTATGGGACTCTAGAGAAATAAACAACAACAAGTGGCAGCTTTCGATTTGGAGCAATCCAGCAAAGCTTGCAAATTTCTTGCTGGGCACCACCCTCTTGGTCCAGGGCGAGTGGCCAGAAATGGAGGCCATTTTCCATGGGGAAAACGAAGTCATTGGCCCAGGCTCTGGGTGTCAGATGACTGGTGGCATCTGGGGCTGTAAGGACTTGCAGGGTCCTAGTTGCTGGCAGCTTTCGTTCTGGAAGGATCCAGCACAGTTTGTAGATTCCTGGCTTGGCACTGCCCTGCCTGCCAGGCCAAGTGGCCACAAATGAAGGCCATTTTCCATGGGAAAAACGAAGTCCTTTCCCCAGGGTCTCAGGAATATGTTCAAGGTGGCGTTTGAGGCTCTAAGTACTTCCAGGGCCCTAGTTGCTGCCAGCTTTTCTTTTGGAAAAATCCAGCAACGATTGCATCATTCTAGCTAGGCTCCCACTTTCTGCCAGGGTGAGTGGCTGCCAAGGGAGGCCATTTGCCATGGGAAAAAGAAGTCCTTTCCCCAGGGTCTGGGTGTCAGATGAAAGGTGGCCTTTGGGGTTCTGAGGACTTGTAGGGTAGTACTTACTGGCTAGAGTAGAGGAAATGGATTCTATTTGAATATCTGTCCCACAGGTCCTGGTTGTCCTTGATGGGCTGCAGCTGTGAGCATTGAAGAGAACTGGGATAAAAGGGGGCGGCGTAGCCATTCAGGGAGAGCCTTGAAGGAGCCCTGAACTGGGAAAGAACAGCATGCAGAAGAAAGCGTCTGTGCTGTGAAGATCTGCAGCCATAAGAACACACCGAGGAGGTATGGACTTTAGCAATCTGAGAACAGCATGATGGGACTCTAGAGAAATAGAACAACAACAAGTGGTAGCTTTAGATTTGGAGCAATCCAGCAAAGCTTGCAAATTTCTTGCTGGGCACCACCCTCTTGGTCAGGGCGAGTGGCCAGAAATGGAGGCCATTTTCCATGGGGAAAACGAAGTCATTGGCCCAGGCTCTGGGTGTCAGATGACTGGTGGCATCTGGGGCTCTAAGGACTTGCAGGGTCCTAGTTGCTGGCAGCTTTCGTTCTGGAAGGATCCAGCACAGTTTGTAGATTCCTGGCTTGGCACTGCCCTGCCTGCCAGGCCAAGTGGCCACAAATGAAGGCCATTTTCCATGGGAAAAACGAAGTCTTTCCCCAGGGTCTCAGGAATATGTTCAAGGTGGCGTTTGAGGCTCTAAGTACTTCCAGGGCCCTAGTTGCTGCCAGCTTTTCTTTTGGAAAAATCCAGCAACGATTGCATCATTCTAGCTAGGCTCCCACTTTCTGCCAGGGTGAGTGGCTGCCAAGGGAGGCCATTTGCCATGGGAAAAAGAAGTCCTTTCCCCAGGGTCTGGGTGTCAGATGAAAGGTGGCCTTTGGGGTTCTGAGGACTTGTAGGGTAGTACTTACTGGCTAGAGTAGAGGAAATGGATTCTATTTGAATATCTGTCTAGAGGCTTTGCCCCACAGGCCCTGGTTGTCCTTGATGGGCTGCAGCTGTGAGCATTGAAGAGAACTGGGATAAAAGGGGGCGGCGTAGCCATTCAGGGAGAGCCTTGAAGGAGCCCTGAACTGGGAAAGAACAGCATGCAGAAGAAAGCGTCTGTGCTGTGAAGATCTGCAGCCATAAGAACACACCGAGGAGGTATGGACTTTAGCAATCTGAGAACAGCATTATGGGACTCTAGAGAAATAGAACAACAACAAGTGGCAGCTTTCGATTTGGAGCAATCCAGCAAAGCTTGCAAATTTCTTGCTGGGCACCACCCTCTTGGTCAGGGCGAGTGGCCAGAAATGGAGGCCATTTTCCATGGGGAAAACAAAGTCATTGGCCCAGGCTCTGGGTGTCAGATGACTGGTGGCATCTGGGGCTCTAAGGACTTGCAGGGTCCTAGTTGCTGGCAGCTTTCGTTCTGGAAGGATCCAGCAGAGTTTGTAGATTCCTGGCTTGGCACTGCCCTGCCTGCCAGGCAGAGTGGCCAGAAATGAAGGCCATTTTCCATGGGAAAAACGAAGTCCTTTCCCCAGGGTCTCAGTAATATGTTCAAGGTGGCGTTTGAGGCTCTAAGTACTTCCAGGGCCCTAGTTGCTGCCAGCTTTTCTTTTGGAAAAATCCAGCAACGATTGCATCATTCTAGCTAGGCTCCCACTTTCTGCCAGGGTGAGTGGCTGCCAAGGGAGGCCATTTGCCATGGGAAAAAGAAGTCCTTTCCCCAGGGTCTGGGTGTCAGATGAAAGGTGGCCTTTGGGGTTCTGAGGACTTGTAGGGTAGTACTTACTGGCTAGAGTAGAGGAAATGGATTCTATTTAATATCTGTCCCACAGGTCCTGGTTGTCCTTGATGGGCTGCAGCTGTGAGCATTGAAGAGAACTGGGATAAAAGGGGGCGGCGTAGCCATTCAGGGAGAGCCTTGAAGGAGCCCTGAACTGGGAAAGAACAGCATGCAGAAGAAAGCGTCTGTGCTGTGAAGATCTGCAGCCATAAGAACACACCGAGGAGGTATGGACTTTAGCAATCTGAGAACAGCATGATGGGACTCTAGAGAAATAGAACAACAACAAGTGGCAGCTTTCGATTTGGAGCAATCCAGCAAAGCTTGCAAATTTCTTGCTGGGCACCACCCTCTTGGTCAGGGCGAGTGGCCAGAAATGGAGGCCATTTTCCATGGGGAAAACGAAGTCATTGGCCCAGGCTCTGGGTGTCAGATGACTGGTGGCATCTGGGGCTCTAAGGACTTGCAGGGTCCTAGTTGCTGGCAGCTTTCGTTCTGGAAGGATCCAGCAGAGTTTGTAGATTCCTGGCTTGGCACTGCCCTGCCTGCCAGGCCAAGTGGCCAGAAATGAAGGCCATTTTCCATGGGAAAAACGAAGTCCTTTCCCCAGGGTCTCAGGAATATGTTCAAGGTGGCGTTTGAGGCTCTAAGTACTTCCAGGGCCCTAGTTGCTGCCAGCTTTTCTTTTGGAAAAATCCAGCAACGATTGCATCATTCTAGCTAGGCTCCCACTTTCTGCCAGGGTGAGTGGCTGCCAAGGGGAGGCCATTTGCCATGGGAAAAAGAAGTCCTTTCCCCAGGGTCTGGGTGTCAGATGAAAGGTGGCCTTTGGGGTTCTGAGGACTTGTAGGGTAGTACTTACTGGCTAGAGTAGAGGAAATGGATTCTATTTGAATATCTGTCTAGAGGCTTTGCCCCACAGGTCCTGGTTGTCCTTGATGGGCTGCAGCTGTGAGCATTGAAGAGAACTGGGATAAAAGGGGGCGGCGTAGCCATTCAGGGAGAGCCTTGAAGGAGCCCTGAACTGGGAAAGAACAGCATGCAGAAGAAAGCGTCTGTGCTGTGAAGATCTGCAGCCATAAGAACACACCGAGGAGGTATGGACTTTAGCAATCTGAGAACAGCATTATGGGACTCTAGAGAAATAAAACAACAACAAGTGGCAGCTTTCGATTTGGAGCAATCCAGCAAAGCTTGCAAATTTCTTGCTGGGCACCACCCTCTTGGTCAGGGCGAGTGGCCAGAAATGGAGGCCATTTTCCATGGGGAAAACGAAGTCATTGGCCCAGGCTCTGGGTGTCAGATGACTGGTGGCATCTGGGGCTGTAAGGACTTGCAGGGTCCTAGTTGCTGGCAGCTTTCGTTCTGGAAGGATCCAGCAGAGTTTGTAGATTCCTGGCTTGGCACTGCCCTGCCTGCCAGGCCAAGTGGCCAGAAATGAAGGCCATTTTCCATGGGAAAAACGAAGTCCTTTCCCCAGGGTCTCAGGAATATGTTCAAGGTGGCGTTTGAGGCTCTAAGTACTTCCAGGGCCCTAGTTGCTGCCAGCTTTTCTTTTGGAAAAATCCAGCAACGATTGCATCATTCTAGCTAGGCTCCCACTTTCTGCCAGGGTGAGTGGCTGCCAAGGGAGGCCATTTGCCATGGGAAAAAGAAGTCCTTTCCCCAGGGTCTGGGTGTCAGATGAAAGGTGGCCTTTGGGGTTCTGAGGACTTGTAGGGTAGTACTTACTGGCTAGAGTAGAGGAAATGGATTCTATTTGAATATCTGTCCCACAGGTCCTGGTTGTCCTTGATGGGCTGCAGCTGTGAGCATTGAAGAGAACTGGGATAAAAGGGGGCGGCGTAGCCATTCAGGGAGAGCCTTGAAGGAGCCCTGAACTGGGAAAGAACAGCATGCAGAAGAAAGCGTCTGTGCTGTGAAGATCTGCAGCCATAAGAACACACCGAGGAGGTATGGACTTTAGCAATCTGAGAACAGCATGATGGGACTCTAGAGAAATAGAACAACAACAAGTGGTAGCTTTAGATTTGGAGCAATCCAGCAAAGCTTGCAAATTTCTTGCTGGGCACCACCCTCTTGGTCAGGGCGAGTGGCCAGAAATGGAGGCCATTTTCCATGGGGAAAACGAAGTCATTGGCCCAGGCTCTGGGTGTCAGATGACTGGTGGCATCTGGGGCTCTAAGGACTTGCAGGGTCCTAGTTGCTGGCAGCTTTCGTTCTGGAAGGATCCAGCAGAGTTTGTAGATTCCTGGCTTGGCACTGCCCTGCCTGCCAGGCCAAGTGGCCACAAATGAAGGCCATTTTCCATGGGAAAAACGAAGTCCTTTCCCCAGGGTCTCAGGAATATGTTCAAGGTGGCGTTTGAGGCTCTAAGTACTTCCAGGGCCCTAGTTGCTGGCAGCTTTTCTTTTGGAAAAATCCAGCAACGATTGCATCATTCTAGCTAGGCTCCCACTTTCTGCCAGGGTGAGTGGCTGCCAAGGGAGGCCATTTGCCATGGGAAAAAGAAGTCCTTTCCCCAGGGTCTGGGTGTCAGATGAAAGGTGGCCTTTGGGGTTCTGAGGACTTGTAGGGTAGTACTTACTGGCTAGAGTAGAGGAAATGGATTCTATTTGAATATCTGTCCCACAGGTCCTGGTTGTCCTTGATGGGCTGCAGCTGTGAGCATTGAAGAGAACTGGGATAAAAGGGGGCGGCGTAGCCATTCAGGGAGAGCCTTGAAGGAGCCCTGAACTGGGAAAGAACAGCATGCAGAAGAAAGCGTCTGTGCTGTGAAGATCTGCAGCCATAAGAACACACCGAGGAGGTATGGACTTTAGCAATCTGAGAACAGCATGATGGGACTCTAGAGAAATAGAACAACAACAAGTGGCAGCTTTCGATTTGGAGCAATCCAGCAAAGCTTGCAAATTTCTTGCTGGGCACCACCCTCTTGGTCAGGGCGAGTGGCCAGAAATGGAGGCCATTTTCCATGGGGAAAACGAAGTCATTGGCCCAGGCTCTGGGTGTCAGATGACTGGTGGCATCTGGGGCTCTAAGGACTTGCAGGGTCCTAGTTGCTGGCAGCTTTCGTTCTGGAAGGATCCAGCAGAGTTTGTAGATTCCTGGCTTGGCACTGCCCTGCCTGCCAGGCCAAGTGGCCAGAAATGAAGGCCATTTTCCATGGGAAAAACGAAGTCCTTTCCCCAGGGTCTCAGTAATATGTTCAAGGTGGCGTTTGAGGCTCTAAGTACTTCCAGGGCCCTAGTTGCTGCCAGCTTTTCTTTTGGAAAAATCCAGCAACGATTGCATCATTCTAGCTAGGCTCCCACTTTCTGCCAGGGTGAGTGGCTGCCAAGGGAGGCCATTTGCCATGGGAAAAAGAAGTCCTTTCCCCAGGGTCTGGGTGTCAGATGAAAGGTGGCCTTTGGGGTTCTGAGGACTTGTAGGGTAGTACTTACTGGCTAGAGTAGAGGAAATGGATTCTATTTGAATATCTGTCTAGAGGCTTTGCCCCACAGGTCCTGGTTGTCCTTGATGGGCTGCAGCTGTGAGCATTGAAGAGAACTGGGATAAAAGGGGGCGGCGTAGCCATTCAGGGAGAGCCTTGAAGGAGCCCTGAACTGGGAAAGAACAGCATGCAGAAGAAAGCGTCTGTGCTGTGAAGATCTGCAGCCATAAGAACACACCGAGGAGGTATGGACTTTAGCAATCTGAGAACAGCATGATGGGACTCTAGAGAAATAAAACAACAACAAGTGGCAGCTTTCGATTTGGAGCAATCCAGCAAAGCTTGCAAATTTCTTGCTGGGCACCACCCTCTTGGTCAGGGCGAGTGGCCAGAAATGGAGGCCATTTTCCATGGGGAAAACGAAGTCATTGGCCCAGGCTCTGGGTGTCAGATGACTGGTGGCATCTGGGGCTGTAAGGACTTGCAGGGTCCTAGTTGCTGGCAGCTTTCGTTCTGGAAGGATCCAGCAGAGTTTGTAGATTCCTGGCTTGGCACTGCCCTGCCTGCCAGGCCAAGTGGCCAGAAATGAAGGCCATTTTCCATGGGAAAAACGAAGTCCTTTCCCCAGGGTCTCAGGAATATGTTCAAGGTGGCGTTTGAGGCTCTAAGTACTTCCAGGGCCCTAGTTGCTGCCAGCTTTTCTTTTGGAAAAATCCAGCAACGATTGCATCATTCTAGCTAGGCTCCCACTTTCTGCCAGGGTGAGTGGCTGCCAAGGGAGGCCATTTGCCATGGGAAAAAGAAGTCCTTTCCCCAGGGTCTGGGTGTCAGATGAAAGGTGGCCTTTGGGGTTCTGAGGACTTGTAGGGTAGTACTTACTGGCTAGAGTAGAGGAAATGGATTCTATTTGAATATCTGTCCCACAGGTCCTGGTTGTCCTTGATGGGCTGCAGCTGTGAGCATTGAAGAGAACTGGGATAAAAGGGGGCGGCGTAGCCATTCAGGGAGAGCCTTGAAGGAGCCCTGAACTGGGAAAGAACAGCATGCAGAAGAAAGCGTCTGTGCTGTGAAGATCTGCAGCCATAAGAACACACCGAGGAGGTATGGACTTTAGCAATCTGAGAACAGCATGATGGGACTCTAGAGAAATAGAACAACAACAAGTGGCAGCTTTCGATTTGGAGCAATCCAGCAAAGCTTGCAAATTTCTTGCTGGGCACCACCCTCTTGGTCAGGGCGAGTGGCCAGAAATGGAGGCCATTTTCCATGGGGAAAACGAAGTCATTGGCCCAGGCTCTGGGTGTCAGATGACTGGTGGCATCTGGGGCTCTAAGGACTTGCAGGGTCCTAGTTGCTGGCAGCTTTCGTTCTGGAAGGATCCAGCAGAGTTTGTAGATTCCTGGCTTGGCACTGCCCTGCCTGCCAGGCCAAGTGGCCAGAAATGAAGGCCATTTTCCATGGGAAAAACGAAGTCCTTTCCCCAGGGTCTCAGTAATATGTTCAAGGTGGCGTTTGAGGCTCTAAGTACTTCCAGGGCCCTAGTTGCTGCCAGCTTTTCTTTTGGAAAAATCCAGCAACGATTGCATCATTCTAGCTAGGCTCCCACTTTCTGCCAGGGTGAGTGGCTGCCAAGGGAGGCCATTTGCCATGGGAAAAAGAAGTCCTTTCCCCAGGGTCTGGGTGTCAGATGAAAGGTGGCCTTTGGGGTTCTGAGGACTTGTAGGGTAGTACTTACTGGCTAGAGTAGAGGAAATGGATTCTATTTGAATATCTGTCCCACAGGTCCTGGTTGTCCTTGATGGGCTGCAGCTGTGAGCATTGAAGAGAACTGGGATAAAAGGGGGCGGCGTAGCCATTCAGGGAGAGCCTTGAAGGAGCCCTGAACTGGGAAAGAACAGCATGCAGAAGAAAGCGTCTGTGCTGTGAAGATCTGCAGCCATAAGAACACACCGAGGAGGTATGGACTTTAGCAATCTGAGAACAGCATGATGGGACTCTAGAGAAATAGAACAACAACAAGTGGTAGCTTTAGATTTGGAGCAATCCAGCAAAGCTTGCAAATTTCTTGCTGGGCACCACCCTCTTGGTCAGGGCGAGTGGCCAGAAATGGAGGCCATTTTCCATGGGGAAAACGAAGTCATTGGCCCAGGCTCTGGGTGTCAGATGACTGGTGGCATCTGGGGCTGTAAGGACTTGCAGGGTCCTAGTTGCTGGCAGCTTTCGTTCTGGAAGGATCCAGCAGAGTTTGTAGATTCCTGGCTTGGCACTGCCCTGCCTGCCAGGCAGAGTGGCCACAAATGAAGGCCATTTTCCATGGGAAAAACGAAGTCCTTTCCCCAGGGTCTCAGTAATATGTTCAAGGTGGCGTTTGAGGCTCTAAGTACTTCCAGGGCCCTAGTTGCTGCCAGCTTTTCTTTTGGAAAAATCCAGCAACGATTGCATCATTCTAGCTAGGCTCCCACTTTCTGCCAGGGTGAGTGGCTGCCAAGGGAGGCCATTTGCCATGGGAAAAAGAAGTCCTTTCCCCAGGGTCTGGGTGTCAGATGAAAGGTGGCCTTTGGGGTTCTGAGGACTTGTAGGGTAGTACTTACTGGCTAGAGTAGAGGAAATGGATTCTATTTGAATATCTGTCTAGAGGCTTTGCCCCACAGGTCCTGGTTGTCCTTGATGGGCTGCAGCTGTGAGCATTGAAGAGAACTGGGATAAAAGGGGGCGGCGTAGCCATTCAGGGAGAGCCTTGAAGGAGCCCTGAACTGGGAAAGAACAGCATGCAGAAGAAAGCGTCTGTGCTGTGAAGATCTGCAGCCATAAGAACACACCGAGGAGGTATGGACTTTAGCAATCTGAGAACAGCATGATGGGACTCTAGAGAAATAGAACAACAACAAGTGGCAGCTTTCGATTTGGAGCAATCCAGCAAAGCTTGCAAATTTCTTGCTGGGCACCACCCTCTTGGTCAGGGCGAGTGGCCAGAAATGGAGGCCATTTTCCATGGGGAAAACGAAGTCATTGGCCCAGGCTCTGGGTGTCAGATGACTGGTGGCATCTGGGGCTGTAAGGACTTGCAGGGTCCTAGTTGCTGGCAGCTTTCGTTCTGGAAGGATCCAGCAGAGTTTGTAGATTCCTGGCTTGGCACTGCCCTGCCTGCCAGGCCAAGTGGCCAGAAATGAAGGCCATTTTCCATGGGAAAAACGAAGTCCTTTCCCCAGGGTCTCAGTAATATGTTCAAGGTGGCGTTTGAGGCTCTAAGTACTTCCAGGGCCCTAGTTGCTGCCAGCTTTTCTTTTGGAAAAATCCAGCAACGATTGCATCATTCTAGCTAGGCTCCCACTTTCTGCCAGGGTGAGTGGCTGCCAAGGGAGGCCATTTGCCATGGGAAAAAGAAGTCCTTTCCCCAGGGTCTGGGTGTCAGATGAAAGGTGGCCTTTGGGGTTCTGAGGACTTGTAGGGTAGTACTTACTGGCTAGAGTAGAGGAAATGGATTCTATTTGAATATCTGTCCCACAGGTCCTGGTTGTCCTTGATGGGCTGCAGCTGTGAGCATTGAAGAGAACTGGGATAAAAGGGGGCGGCGTAGCCATTCAGGGAGAGCCTTGAAGGAGCCCTGAACTGGGAAAGAACAGCATGCAGAAGAAAGCGTCTGTGCTGTGAAGATCTGCAGCCATAAGAACACACCGAGGAGGTATGGACTTTAGCAATCTGAGAACAGCATGATGGGACTCTAGAGAAATAGAACAACAACAAGTGGCAGCTTTCGATTTGGAGCAATCCAGCAAAGCTTGCAAATTTCTTGCTGGGCACCACCCTCTTGGTCAGGGCGAGTGGCCAGAAATGGAGGCCATTTTCCATGGGGAAAACGAAGTCATTGGCCCAGGCTCTGGGTGTCAGATGACTGGTGGCATCTGGGGCTCTAAGGACTTGCAGGGTCCTAGTTGCTGGCAGCTTTCGTTCTGGAAGGATCCAGCAGAGTTTGTAGATTCCTGGCTTGGCACTGCCCTGCCTGCCAGG
Source organism: Agelaius phoeniceus (assembly GCF_051311805.1). Lineage (NCBI taxonomy): Eukaryota > Metazoa > Chordata > Aves > Passeriformes > Icteridae > Agelaius > Agelaius phoeniceus. The sequence continues at coordinate 147,771 of NW_027509903.1, read as the reverse complement.
CCAAGTGGCCACAAATGAAGGCCATTTTCCATGGGAAAAACGAAGTCCTTTCCCCAGGGTCTCAGTAATATGTTCAAGGTGGCGTTTGAGGCTCTAAGTACTTCCAGGGCCCTAGTTGCTGCCAGCTTTTCTTTTGGAAAAATCCAGCAACGATTGCATCATTCTAGCTAGGCTCCCACTTTCTGCCAGGGTGAGTGGCTGCCAAGGGAGGCCATTTGCCATGGGAAAAAGAAGTCCTTTCCCCAGGGTCTGGGTGTCAGATGAAAGGTGGCCTTTGGGGTTCTGAGGACTTGTAGGGTAGTACTTACTGGCTAGAGTAGAGGAAATGGATTCTATTTGAATATCTGTCTAGAGGCTTTGCCCCACAGGTCCTGGTTGTCCTTGATGGGCTGCAGCTGTGAGCATTGAAGAGAACTGGGATAAAAGGGGGCGGCGTAGCCATTCAGGGAGAGCCTTGAAGGAGCCCTGAACTGGGAAAGAACAGCATGCAGAAGAAAGCGTCTGTGCTGTGAAGATCTGCAGCCATAAGAACACACCGAGGAGGTATGGACTTTAGCAATCTGAGAACAGCATGATGGGACTCTAGAGAAATAGAACAACAACAAGTGGTAGCTTTAGATTTGGAGCAATCCAGCAAAGCTTGCAAATTTCTTGCTGGGCACCACCCTCTTGGTCAGGGCGAGTGGCCAGAAATGGAGGCCATTTTCCATGGGGAAAACGAAGTCATTGGCCCAGGCTCTGGGTGTCAGATGACTGGTGGCATCTGGGGCTGTAAGGACTTGCAGGGTCCTAGTTGCTGGCAGCTTTCGTTCTGGAAGGATCCAGCAGAGTTTGTAGATTCCTGGCTTGGCACTGCCCTGCCTGCCAGGCCAAGTGGCCAGAAATGAAGGCCATTTTCCATGGGAAAAACGAAGTCCTTTCCCCAGGGTCTCAGGAATATGTTCAAGGTGGCGTTTGAGGCTCTAAGTACTTCCAGGGCCCTAGTTGCTGCCAGCTTTTCTTTTGGAAAAATCCAGCAACGATTGCATCATTCTAGCTAGGCTCCCACTTTCTGCCAGGGTGAGTGGCTGCCAAGGGAGGCCATTTGCCATGGGAAAAAGAAGTCCTTTCCCCAGGGTCTGGGTGTCAGATGAAAGGTGGCCTTTGGGGTTCTGAGGACTTGTAGGGTAGTACTTACTGGCTAGAGTAGAGGAAATGGATTCTATTTGAATATCTGTCTAGAGGCTTTGCCCCACAGGCCCTGGTTGTCCTTGATGGGCTGCAGCTGTGAGCATTGAAGAGAACTGGGATAAAAGGGGGCGGCGTAGCCATTCAGGGAGAGCCTTGAAGGAGCCCTGAACTGGGAAAGAACAGCATGCAGAAGAAAGCGTCTGTGCTGTGAAGATCTGCAGCCATAAGAACACACCGAGGAGGTATGGACTTTAGCAATCTGAGAACAGCATTATGGGACTCTAGAGAAATAGAACAACAACAAGTGGCAGCTTTCGATTTGGAGCAATCCAGCAAAGCTTGCAAATTTCTTGCTGGGCACCACCCTCTTGGTCAGGGCGAGTGGCCAGAAATGGAGGCCATTTTCCATGGGGAAAACGAAGTCATTGGCCCAGGCTCTGGGTGTCAGATGACTGGTGGCATCTGGGGCTCTAAGGACTTGCAGGGTCCTAGTTGCTGGCAGCTTTCGTTCTGGAAGGATCCAGCAGAGTTTGTAGATTCCTGGCTTGGCACTGCCCTGCCTGCCAGGCCAAGTGGCCACAAATGAAGGCCATTTTCCATGGGAAAAAGAAGTCCTTTCCCCAGGGTCTCAGTAATATGTTCAAGGTGGCGTTTGAGGCTCTAAGTACTTCCAGGGCCCTAGTTGCTGGCAGCTTTTCTTTTGGAAAAATCCAGCAACGATTGCATCATTCTAGCTAGGCTCCCACTTTCTGCCAGGGTGAGTGGCTGCCAAGGGAGGCCATTTGCCATGGGAAAAAGAAGTCCTTTCCCCAGGGTCTGGGTGTCAGATGAAAGGTGGCCTTTGGGGTTCTGAGGACTTGTAGGGTAGTACTTACTGGCTAGAGTAGAGGAAATGGATTCTATTTGAATATCTGTCTAGAGGCTTTGCCCCACAGGTCCTGGTTGTCCTTGATGGGCTGCAGCTGTGAGCATTGAAGAGAACTGGGATAAAAGGGGGCGGCGTAGCCATTCAGGGAGAGCCTTGAAGGAGCCCTGAACTGGGAAAGAACAGCATGCAGAAGAAAGCGTCTGTGCTGTGAAGATCTGCAGCCATAAGAACACACCGAGGAGGTATGGACTTTAGCAATCTGAGAACAGCATGATGGGACTCTAGAGAAATAGAACAACAACAAGTGGCAGCTTTCGATTTGGAGCAATCCAGCAAAGCTTGCAAATTTCTTGCTGGGCACCACCCTCTTGGTCAGGGCGAGTGGCCAGAAATGGAGGCCATTTTCCATGGGGAAAACGAAGTCATTGGCCCAGGCTCTGGGTGTCAGATGACTGGTGGCATCTGGGGCTCTAAGGACTTGCAGGGTCCTAGTTGCTGGCAGCTTTCGTTCTGGAAGGATCCAGCAGAGTTTGTAGATTCCTGGCTTGGCACTGCCCTGCCTGCCAGGCCAAGTGGCCAGAAATGAAGGCCATTTTCCATGGGAAAAACGAAGTCCTTTCCCCAGGGTCTCAGTAATATGTTCAAGGTGGCGTTTGAGGCTCTAAGTACTTCCAGGGCCCTAGTTGCTGCCAGCTTTTCTTTTGGAAAAATCCAGCAACGATTGCATCATTCTAGCTAGGCTCCCACTTTCTGCCAGGGTGAGTGGCTGCCAAGGGAGGCCATTTGCCATGGGAAAAAGAAGTCCTTTCCCCAGGGTCTGGGTGTCAGATGAAAGGTGGCCTTTGGGGTTCTGAGGACTTGTAGGGTAGTACTTACTGGCTAGAGTAGAGGAAATGGATTCTATTTGAATATCTGTCTAGAGGCTTTGCCCCACAGGTCCTGGTTGTCCTTGATGGGCTGCAGCTGTGAGCATTGAAGAGAACTGGGATAAAAGGGGGCGGCGTAGCCATTCAGGGAGAGCCTTGAAGGAGCCCTGAACTGGGAAAGAACAGCATGCAGAAGAAAGCGTCTGTGCTGTGAAGATCTGCAGCCATAAGAACACACCGAGGAGGTATGGACTTTAGCAATCTGAGAACAGCATTATGGGACTCTAGAGAAATAAAACAACAACAAGTGGCAGCTTTCGATTTGGAGCAATCCAGCAAAGCTTGCAAATTTCTTGCTGGGCACCACCCTCTTGGTCAGGGCGAGTGGCCAGAAATGGAGGCCATTTTCCATGGGGAAAACGAAGTCATTGGCCCAGGCTCTGGGTGTCAGATGACTGGTGGCATCTGGGGCTGTAAGGACTTGCAGGGTCCTAGTTGCTGGCAGCTTTCGTTCTGGAAGGATCCAGCAGAGTTTGTAGATTCCTGGCTTGGCACTGCCCTGCCTGCCAGGCCAAGTGGCCACAAATGAAGGCCATTTTCCATGGGAAAAACGAAGTCCTTTCCCCAGGGTCTCAGGAATATGTTCAAGGTGGCGTTTGAGGCTCTAAGTACTTCCAGGGCCCTAGTTGCTGCCAGCTTTTCTTTTGGAAAAATCCAGCAACGATTGCATCATTCTAGCTAGGCTCCCACTTTCTGCCAGGGTGAGTGGCTGCCAAGGGAGGCCATTTGCCATGGGAAAAAGAAGTCCTTTCCCCAGGGTCTGGGTGTCAGATGAAAGGTGGCCTTTGGGGTTCTGAGGACTTGTAGGGTAGTACTTACTGGCTAGAGTAGAGGAAATGGATTCTATTTGAATATCTGTCCCACAGGTCCTGGTTGTCCTTGATGGGCTGCAGCTGTGAGCATTGAAGAGAACTGGGATAAAAGGGGGCGGCGTAGCCATTCAGGGAGAGCCTTGAAGGAGCCCTGAACTGGGAAAGAACAGCATGCAGAAGAAAGCGTCTGTGCTGTGAAGATCTGCAGCCATAAGAACACACCGAGGAGGTATGGACTTTAGCAATCTGAGAACAGCATGATGGGACTCTAGAGAAATAGAACAACAACAAGTGGTAGCTTTAGATTTGGAGCAATCCAGCAAAGCTTGCAAATTTCTTGCTGGGCACCACCCTCTTGGTCAGGGCGAGTGGCCAGAAATGGAGGCCATTTTCCATGGGGAAAACGAAGTCATTGGCCCAGGCTCTGGGTGTCAGATGACTGGTGGCATCTGGGGCTCTAAGGACTTGCAGGGTCCTAGTTGCTGGCAGCTTTCGTTCTGGAAGGATCCAGCAGAGTTTGTAGATTCCTGGCTTGGCACTGCCCTGCCTGCCAGGCCAAGTGGCCACAAATGAAGGCCATTTTCCATGGGAAAAACGAAGTCCTTTCCCCAGGGTCTCAGGAATATGTTCAAGGTGGCGTTTGAGGCTCTAAGTACTTCCAGGGCCCTAGTTGCTGCCAGCTTTTCTTTTGGAAAAATCCAGCAACGATTGCATCATTCTAGCTAGGCTCCCACTTTCTGCCAGGGTGAGTGGCTGCCAAGGGAGGCCATTTGCCATGGGAAAAAGAAGTCCTTTCCCCAGGGTCTGGGTGTCAGATGAAAGGTGGCCTTTGGGGTTCTGAGGACTTGTAGGGTAGTACTTACTGGCTAGAGTAGAGGAAATGGATTCTATTTGAATATCTGTCTAGAGGCTTTGCCCCACAGGCCCTGGTTGTCCTTGATGGGCTGCAGCTGTGAGCATTGAAGAGAACTGGGATAAAAGGGGGCGGCGTAGCCATTCAGGGAGAGCCTTGAAGGAGCCCTGAACTGGGAAAGAACAGCATGCAGAAGAAAGCGTCTGTGCTGTGAAGATCTGCAGCCATAAGAACACACCGAGGAGGTATGGACTTTAGCAATCTGAGAACAGCATGATGGGACTCTAGAGAAATAGAACAACAACAAGTGGCAGCTTTCGATTTGGAGCAATCCAGCAAAGCTTGCAAATTTCTTGCTGGGCACCACCCTCTTGGTCAGGGCGAGTGGCCAGAAATGGAGGCCATTTTCCATGGGGAAAACGAAGTCATTGGCCCAGGCTCTGGGTGTCAGATGACTGGTGGCATCTGGGGCTCTAAGGACTTGCAGGGTCCTAGTTGCTGGCAGCTTTCGTTCTGGAAGGATCCAGCAGAGTTTGTAGATTCCTGGCTTGGCACTGCCCTGCCTGCCAGGCCAAGTGGCCACAAATGAAGGCCATTTTCCATGGGAAAAAGAAGTCCTTTCCCCAGGGTCTCAGTAATATGTTCAAGGTGGCGTTTGAGGCTCTAAGTACTTCCAGGGCCCTAGTTGCTGCCAGCTTTTCTTTTGGAAAAATCCAGCAACGATTGCATCATTCTAGCTAGGCTCCCACTTTCTGCCAGGGTGAGTGGCTGCCAAGGGAGGCCATTTGCCATGGGAAAAAGAAGTCCTTTCCCCAGGGTCTGGGTGTCAGATGAAAGGTGGCCTTTGGGGTTCTGAGGACTTGTAGGGTAGTACTTACTGGCTAGAGTAGAGGAAATGGATTCTATTTGAATATCTGTCCCACAGGTCCTGGTTGTCCTTGATGGGCTGCAGCTGTGAGCATTGAAGAGAACTGGGATAAAAGGGGGCGGCTTAGCCATTCAGGGAGAGCCTTGAAGGAGCCCTGAACTGGGAAAGAACAGCATGCAGAAGAAAGCGTCTGTGCTGTGAAGATCTGCAGCCATAAGAACACACCGAGGAGGTATGGACTTTAGCAATCTGAGAACAGCATGATGGGACTCTAGAGAAATAGAACAACAACAAGTGGTAGCTTTAGATTTGGAGCAATCCAGCAAAGCTTGCAAATTTCTTGCTGGGCACCACCCTCTTGGTCAGGGCGAGTGGCCAGAAATGGAGGCCATTTTCCATGGGGAAAACGAAGTCATTGGCCCAGGCTCTGGGTGTCAGATGACTGGTGGCATCTGGGGCTGTAAGGACTTGCAGGGTCCTAGTTGCTGGCAGCTTTCGTTCTGGAAGGATCCAGCAGAGTTTGTAGATTCCTGGCTTGGCACTGCCCTGCCTGCCAGGCAGAGTGGCCAGAAATGAAGGCCATTTTCCATGGGAAAAACGAAGTCCTTTCCCCAGGGTCTCAGTAATATGTTCAAGGTGGCGTTTGAGGCTCTAAGTACTTCCAGGGCCCTAGTTGCTGGCAGCTTTTCTTTTGGAAAAATCCAGCAACGATTGCATCATTCTAGCTAGGCTCCCACTTTCTGCCAGGGTGAGTGGCTGCCAAGGGAGGCCATTTGCCATGGGAAAAAGAAGTCCTTTCCCCAGGGTCTGGGTGTCAGATGAAAGGTGGCCTTTGGGGTTCTGAGGACTTGTAGGGTAGTACTTACTGGCTAGAGTAGAGGAAATGGATTCTATTTGAATATCTGTCCCACAGGTCCTGGTTGTCCTTGATGGGCTGCAGCTGTGAGCATTGAAGAGAACTGGGATAAAAGGGGGCGGCGTAGCCATTCAGGGAGAGCCTTGAAGGAGCCCTGAACTGGGAAAGAACAGCATGCAGAAGAAAGCGTCTGTGCTGTGAAGATCTGCAGCCATAAGAACACACCGAGGAGGTATGGACTTTAGCAATCTGAGAACAGCATGATGGGACTCTAGAGAAATAGAACAACAACAAGTGGCAGCTTTCGATTTGGAGCAATCCAGCAAAGCTTGCAAATTTCTTGCTGGGCACCACCCTCTTGGTCAGGGCGAGTGGCCAGAAATGGAGGCCATTTTCCATGGGGAAAACGAAGTCATTGGCCCAGGCTCTGGGTGTCAGATGACTGGTGGCATCTGGGGCTCTAAGGACTTGCAGGGTCCTAGTTGCTGGCAGCTTTCGTTCTGGAAGGATCCAGCAGAGTTTGTAGATTCCTGGCTTGGCACTGCCCTGCCTGCCAGGCCAAGTGGCCAGAAATGAAGGCCATTTTCCATGGGAAAAACGAAGTCCTTTCCCCAGGGTCTCAGTAATATGTTCAAGGTGGCGTTTGAGGCTCTAAGTACTTCCAGGGCCCTAGTTGCTGCCAGCTTTTCTTTTGGAAAAATCCAGCAACGATTGCATCATTCTAGCTAGGCTCCCACTTTCTGCCAGGGTGAGTGGCTGCCAAGGGAGGCCATTTGCCATGGGAAAAAGAAGTCCTTTCCCCAGGGTCTGGGTGTCAGATGAAAGGTGGCCTTTGGGGTTCTGAGGACTTGTAGGGTAGTACTTACTGGCTAGAGTAGAGGAAATGGATTCTATTTGAATATCTGTCTAGAGGCTTTGCCCCACAGGTCCTGGTTGTCCTTGATGGGCTGCAGCTGTGAGCATTGAAGAGAACTGGGATAAAAGGGGGCGGCGTAGCCATTCAGGGAGAGCCTTGAAGGAGCCCTGAACTGGGAAAGAACAGCATGCAGAAGAAAGCGTCTGTGCTGTGAAGATCTGCAGCCATAAGAACACACCGAGGAGGTATGGACTTTAGCAATCTGAGAACAGCATGATGGGACTCTAGAGAAATAAAACAACAACAAGTGGCAGCTTTCGATTTGGAGCAATCCAGCAAAGCTTGCAAATTTCTTGCTGGGCACCACCCTCTTGGTCAGGGCGAGTGGCCAGAAATGGAGGCCATTTTCCATGGGGAAAACGAAGTCATTGGCCCAGGCTCTGGGTGTCAGATGACTGGTGGCATCTGGGGCTGTAAGGACTTGCAGGGTCCTAGTTGCTGGCAGCTTTCGTTCTGGAAGGATCCAGCACAGTTTGTAGATTCCTGGCTTGGCACTGCCCTGCCTGCCAGGCCAAGTGGCCACAAATGAAGGCCATTTTCCATGGGAAAAACGAAGTCCTTTCCCCAGGGTCTCAGGAATATGTTCAAGGTGGCGTTTGAGGCTCTAAGTACTTCCAGGGCCCTAGTTGCTGGCAGCTTTTCTTTTGGAAAAATCCAGCAACGATTGCATCATTCTAGCTAGGCTCCCACTTTCTGCCAGGGTGAGTGGCTGCCAAGGGAGGCCATTTGCCATGGGAAAAAGAAGTCCTTTCCCCAGGGTCTGGGTGTCAGATGAAAGGTGGCCTTTGGGGTTCTGAGGACTTGTAGGGTAGTACTTACTGGCTAGAGTAGAGGAAATGGATTCTATTTGAATATCTGTCTAGAGGCTTTGCCCCACAGGCCCTGGTTGTCCTTGATGGGCTGCAGCTGTGAGCATTGAAGAGAACTGGGATAAAAGGGGGCGGCGTAGCCATTCAGGGAGAGCCTTGAAGGAGCCCTGAACTGGGAAAGAACAGCATGCAGAAGAAAGCGTCTGTGCTGTGAAGATCTGCAGCCATAAGAACACACCGAGGAGGTATGGACTTTAGCAATCTGAGAACAGCATGATGGGACTCTAGAGAAATAGAACAACAACAAGTGGCAGCTTTCGATTTGGAGCAATCCAGCAAAGCTTGCAAATTTCTTGCTGGGCACCACCCTCTTGGTCAGGGCGAGTGGCCAGAAATGGAGGCCATTTTCCATGGGGAAAACGAAGTCATTGGCCCAGGCTCTGGGTGTCAGATGACTGGTGGCATCTGGGGCTCTAAGGACTTGCAGGGTCCTAGTTGCTGGCAGCTTTCGTTCTGGAAGGATCCAGCAGAGTTTGTAGATTCCTGGCTTGGCACTGCCCTGCCTGCCAGGCCAAGTGGCCACAAATGAAGGCCATTTTCCATGGGAAAAAGAAGTCCTTTCCCCAGGGTCTCAGTAATATGTTCAAGGTGGCGTTTGAGGCTCTAAGTACTTCCAGGGCCCTAGTTGCTGCCAGCTTTTCTTTTGGAAAAATCCAGCAACGATTGCATCATTCTAGCTAGGCTCCCACTTTCTGCCAGGGTGAGTGGCTGCCAAGGGAGGCCATTTGCCATGGGAAAAAGAAGTCCTTTCCCCAGGGTCTGGGTGTCAGATGAAAGGTGGCCTTTGGGGTTCTGAGGACTTGTAGGGTAGTACTTACTGGCTAGAGTAGAGGAAATGGATTCTATTTGAATATCTGTCCCACAGGTCCTGGTTGTCCTTGATGGGCTGCAGCTGTGAGCATTGAAGAGAACTGGGATAAAAGGGGGCGGCGTAGCCATTCAGGGAGAGCCTTGAAGGAGCCCTGAACTGGGAAAGAACAGCATGCAGAAGAAAGCGTCTGTGCTGTGAAGATCTGCAGCCATAAGAACACACCGAGGAGGTATGGACTTTAGCAATCTGAGAACAGCATGATGGGACTCTAGAGAAATAGAACAACAACAAGTGGTAGCTTTAGATTTGGAGCAATCCAGCAAAGCTTGCAAATTTCTTGCTGGGCACCACCCTCTTGGTCAGGGCGAGTGGCCAGAAATGGAGGCCATTTTCCATGGGGAAAACGAAGTCATTGGCCCAGGCTCTGGGTGTCAGATGACTGGTGGCATCTGGGGCTCTAAGGACTTGCAGGGTCCTAGTTGCTGGCAGCTTTCGTTCTGGAAGGATCCAGCAGAGTTTGTAGATTCCTGGCTTGGCACTGCCCTGCCTGCCAGGCCAAGTGGCCACAAATGAAGGCCATTTTCCATGGGAAAAACGAAGTCCTTTCCCCAGGGTCTCAGTAATATGTTCAAGGTGGCGTTTGAGGCTCTAAGTACTTCCAGGGCCCTAGTTGCTGCCAGCTTTTCTTTTGGAAAAATCCAGCAACGATTGCATCATTCTAGCTAGGCTCCCACTTTCTGCCAGGGTGAGTGGCTGCCAAGGGAGGCCATTTGCCATGGGAAAAAGAAGTCCTTTCCCCAGGGTCTGGGTGTCAGATGAAAGGTGGCCTTTGGGGTTCTGAGGACTTGTAGGGTAGTACTTACTGGCTAGAGTAGAGGAAATGGATTCTATTTGAATATCTGTCTAGAGGCTTTGCCCCACAGGTCCTGGTTGTCCTTGATGGGCTGCAGCTGTGAGCATTGAAGAGAACTGGGATAAAAGGGGGCGGCGTAGCCATTCAGGGAGAGCCTTGAAGGAGCCCTGAACTGGGAAAGAACAGCATGCAGAAGAAAGCGTCTGTGCTGTGAAGATCTGCAGCCATAAGAACACACCGAGGAGGTATGGACTTTAGCAATCTGAGAACAGCATGATGGGACTCTAGAGAAATAAAACAACAACAAGTGGCAGCTTTCGATTTGGAGCAATCCAGCAAAGCTTGCAAATTTCTTGCTGGGCACCACCCTCTTGGTCAGGGCGAGTGGCCAGAAATGGAGGCCATTTTCCATGGGGAAAACGAAGTCATTGGCCCAGGCTCTGGGTGTCAGATGACTGGTGGCATCTGGGGCTGTAAGGACTTGCAGGGTCCTAGTTGCTGGCAGCTTTCGTTCTGGAAGGATCCAGCACAGTTTGTAGATTCCTGGCTTGGCACTGCCCTGCCTGCCAGGCCAAGTGGCCACAAATGAAGGCCATTTTCCATGGGAAAAACGAAGTCCTTTCCCCAGGGTCTCAGGAATATGTTCAAGGTGGCGTTTGAGGCTCTAAGTACTTCCAGGGCCCTAGTTGCTGCCAGCTTTTCTTTTGGAAAAATCCAGCAACGATTGCATCATTCTAGCTAGGCTCCCACTTTCTGCCAGGGTGAGTGGCTGCCAAGGGAGGCCATTTGCCATGGGAAAAAGAAGTCCTTTCCCCAGGGTCTGGGTGTCAGATGAAAGGTGGCCTTTGGGGTTCTGAGGACTTGTAGGGTAGTACTTACTGGCTAGAGTAGAGGAAATGGATTCTATTTGAATATCTGTCCCACAGGTCCTGGTTGTCCTTGATGGGCTGCAGCTGTGAGCATTGAAGAGAACTGGGATAAAAGGGGGCGGCTTAGCCATTCAGGGAGAGCCTTGAAGGAGCCCTGAACTGGGAAAGAACAGCATGCAGAAGAAAGCGTCTGTGCTGTGAAGATCTGCAGCCATAAGAACACACCGAGGAGGTATGGACTTTAGCAATCTGAGAACAGCATGATGGGACTCTAGAGAAATAGAACAACAACAAGTGGTAGCTTTAGATTTGGAGCAATCCAGCAAAGCTTGCAAATTTCTTGCTGGGCACCACCCTCTTGGTCAGGGCGAGTGGCCAGAAATGGAGGCCATTTTCCATGGGGAAAACGAAGTCATTGGCCCAGGCTCTGGGTGTCAGATGACTGGTGGCATCTGGGGCTCTAAGGACTTGCAGGGTCCTAGTTGCTGGCAGCTTTCGTTCTGGAAGGATCCAGCAGAGTTTGTAGATTCCTGGCTTGGCGCTGCCCTGCCTGCCAGGCCAAGTGGCCACAAATGAAGGCCATTTTCCATGGGAAAAACGAAGTCCTTTCCCCAGGGTCTCAGGAATATGTTCAAGGTGGCGTTTGAGGCTCTAAGTACTTCCAGGGCCCTAGTTGCTGGCAGCTTTTCTTTTGGAAAAATCCAGCAACGATTGCATCATTCTAGCTAGGCTCCCACTTTCTGCCAGGGTGAGTGGCTGCCAAGGGAGGCCATTTGCCATGGGAAAAAGAAGTCCTTTCCCCAGGGTCTGGGTGTCAGATGAAAGGTGGCCTTTGGGGTTCTGAGGACTTGTAGGGTAGTACTTACTGGCTAGAGTAGAGGAAATGGATTCTATTTGAATATCTGTCTAGAGGCTTTGCCCCACAGGCCCTGGTTGTCCTTGATGGGCTGCAGCTGTGAGCATTGAAGAGAACTGGGATAAAAGGGGGCGGCGTAGCCATTCAGGGAGAGCCTTGAAGGAGCCCTGAACTGGGAAAGAACAGCATGCAGAAGAAAGCGTCTGTGCTGTGAAGATCTGCAGCCATAAGAACACACCGAGGAGGTATGGACTTTAGCAATCTGAGAACAGCATGATGGGACTCTAGAGAAATAGAACAACAACAAGTGGCAGCTTTCGATTTGGAGCAATCCAGCAAAGCTTGCAAATTTCTTGCTGGGCACCACCCTCTTGGTCAGGGCGAGTGGCCAGAAATGGAGGCCATTTTCCATGGGGAAAACGAAGTCATTGGCCCAGGCTCTGGGTGTCAGATGACTGGTGGCATCTGGGGCTCTAAGGACTTGCAGGGTCCTAGTTGCTGGCAGCTTTCGTTCTGGAAGGATCCAGCAGAGTTTGTAGATTCCTGGCTTGGCACTGCCCTGCCTGCCAGGCCAAGTGGCCACAAATGAAGGCCATTTTCCATGGGAAAAAGAAGTCCTTTCCCCAGGGTCTCAGTAATATGTTCAAGGTGGCGTTTGAGGCTCTAAGTACTTCCAGGGCCCTAGTTGCTGGCAGCTTTTCTTTTGGAAAAATCCAGCAACGATTGCATCATTCTAGCTAGGCTCCCACTTTCTGCCAGGGTGAGTGGCTGCCAAGGGAGGCCATTTGCCATGGGAAAAAGAAGTCCTTTCCCCAGGGTCTGGGTGTCAGATGAAAGGTGGCCTTTGGGGTTCTGAGGACTTGTAGGGTAGTACTTACTGGCTAGAGTAGAGGAAATGGATTCTATTTGAATATCTGTCTAGAGGCTTTGCCCCACAGGCCCTGGTTGTCCTTGATGGGCTGCAGCTGTGAGCATTGAAGAGAACTGGGATAAAAGGGGGCGGCGTAGCCATTCAGGGAGAGCCTTGAAGGAGCCCTGAACTGGGAAAGAACAGCATGCAGAAGAAAGCGTCTGTGCTGTGAAGATCTGCAGCCATAAGAACACACCGAGGAGGTATGGACTTTAGCAATCTGAGAACAGCATGATGGGACTCTAGAGAAATAGAACAACAACAAGTGGCAGCTTTCGATTTGGAGCAATCCAGCAAAGCTTGCAAATTTCTTGCTGGGCACCACCCTCTTGGTCAGGGCGAGTGGCCAGAAATGGAGGCCATTTTCCATGGGGAAAACGAAGTCATTGGCCCAGGCTCTGGGTGTCAGATGACTGGTGGCATCTGGGGCTCTAAGGACTTGCAGGGTCCTAGTTGCTGGCAGCTTTCGTTCTGGAAGGATCCAGCAGAGTTTGTAGATTCCTGGCTTGGCACTGCCCTGCCTGCCAGGCCAAGTGGCCACAAATGAAGGCCATTTTCCATGGGAAAAAGAAGTCCTTTCCCCAGGGTCTCAGTAATATGTTCAAGGTGGCGTTTGAGGCTCTAAGTACTTCCAGGGCCCTAGTTGCTGGCAGCTTTTCTTTTGGAAAAATCCAGCAACGATTGCATCATTCTAGCTAGGCTCCCACTTTCTGCCAGGGTGAGTGGCTGCCAAGGGAGGCCATTTGCCATGGGAAAAAGAAGTCCTTTCCCCAGGGTCTGGGTGTCAGATGAAAGGTGGCCTTTGGGGTTCTGAGGACTTGTAGGGTAGTACTTACTGGCTAGAGTAGAGGAAATGGATTCTATTTGAATATCTGTCCCACAGGTCCTGGTTGTCCTTGATGGGCTGCAGCTGTGAGCATTGAAGAGAACTGGGATAAAAGGGGGCGGCGTAGCCATTCAGGGAGAGCCTTGAAGGAGCCCTGAACTGGGAAAGAACAGCATGCAGAAGAAAGCGTCTGTGCTGTGAAGATCTGCAGCCATAAGAACACACCGAGGAGGTATGGACTTTAGCAATCTGAGAACAGCATGATGGGACTCTAGAGAAATAGAACAACAACAAGTGGCAGCTTTCGATTTGGAGCAATCCAGCAAAGCTTGCAAATTTCTTGCTGGGCACCACCCTCTTGGTCAGGGCGAGTGGCCAGAAATGGAGGCCATTTTCCATGGGGAAAACGAAGTCATTGGCCCAGGCTCTGGGTGTCAGATGACTGGTGGCATCTGGGGCTCTAAGGACTTGCAGGGTCCTAGTTGCTGGCAGCTTTCGTTCTGGAAGGATCCAGCAGAGTTTGTAGATTCCTGGCTTGGCACTGCCCTGCCTGCCAGGCCAAGTGGCCAGAAATGAAGGCCATTTTCCATGGGAAAAACGAAGTCCTTTCCCCAGGGTCTCAGTAATATGTTCAAGGTGGCGTTTGAGGCTCTAAGTACTTCCAGGGCCCTAGTTGCTGCCAGCTTTTCTTTTGGAAAAATCCAGCAACGATTGCATCATTCTAGCTAGGCTCCCACTTTCTGCCAGGGTGAGTGGCTGCCAAGGGAGGCCATTTGCCATGGGAAAAAGAAGTCCTTTCCCCAGGGTCTGGGTGTCAGATGAAAGGTGGCCTTTGGGGTTCTGAGGACTTGTAGGGTAGTACTTACTGGCTAGAGTAGAGGAAATGGATTCTATTTGAATATCTGTCTAGAGGCTTTGCCCCACAGGTCCTGGTTGTCCTTGATGGGCTGCAGCTGTGAGCATTGAAGAGAACTGGGATAAAAGGGGGCGGCGTAGCCATTCAGGGAGAGCCTTGAAGGAGCCCTGAACTGGGAAAGAACAGCATGCAGAAGAAAGCGTCTGTGCTGTGAAGATCTGCAGCCATAAGAACACACCGAGGAGGTATGGACTTTAGCAATCTGAGAACAGCATGATGGGACTCTAGAGAAATAAAACAACAACAAGTGGCAGCTTTCGATTTGGAGCAATCCAGCAAAGCTTGCAAATTTCTTGCTGGGCACCACCCTCTTGGTCAGGGCGAGTGGCCAGAAATGGAGGCCATTTTCCATGGGGAAAACGAAGTCATTGGCCCAGGCTCTGGGTGTCAGATGACTGGTGGCATCTGGGGCTGTAAGGACTTGCAGGGTCCTAGTTGCTGGCAGCTTTCGTTCTGGAAGGATCCAGCACAGTTTGTAGATTCCTGGCTTGGCACTGCCCTGCCTGCCAGGCCAAGTGGCCACAAATGAAGGCCATTTTCCATGGGAAAAACGAAGTCCTTTCCCCAGGGTCTCAGGAATATGTTCAAGGTGGCGTTTGAGGCTCTAAGTACTTCCAGGGCCCTAGTTGCTGCCAGCTTTTCTTTTGGAAAAATCCAGCAACGATTGCATCATTCTAGCTAGGCTCCCACTTTCTGCCAGGGTGAGTGGCTGCCAAGGGAGGCCATTTGCCATGGGAAAAAGAAGTCCTTTCCCCAGGGTCTGGGTGTCAGATGAAAGGTGGCCTTTGGGGTTCTGAGGACTTGTAGGGTAGTACTTACTGGCTAGAGTAGAGGAAATGGATTCTATTTGAATATCTGTCCCACAGGTCCTGGTTGTCCTTGATGGGCTGCAGCTGTGAGCATTGAAGAGAACTGGGATAAAAGGGGGCGGCTTAGCCATTCAGGGAGAGCCTTGAAGGAGCCCTGAACTGGGAAAGAACAGCATGCAGAAGAAAGCGTCTGTGCTGTGAAGATCTGCAGCCATAAGAACACACCGAGGAGGTATGGACTTTAGCAATCTGAGAACAGCATGATGGGACTCTAGAGAAATAGAACAACAACAAGTGGTAGCTTTAGATTTGGAGCAATCCAGCAAAGCTTGCAAATTTCTTGCTGGGCACCACCCTCTTGGTCAGGGCGAGTGGCCAGAAATGGAGGCCATTTTCCATGGGGAAAACGAAGTCATTGGCCCAGGCTCTGGGTGTCAGATGACTGGTGGCATCTGGGGCTCTAAGGACTTGCAGGGTCCTAGTTGCTGGCAGCTTTCGTTCTGGAAGGATCCAGCAGAGTTTGTAGATTCCTGGCTTGGCACTGCCCTGCCTGCCAGGCCAAGTGGCCACAAATGAAGGCCATTTTCCATGGGAAAAACGAAGTCCTTTCCCCAGGGTCTCAGGAATATGTTCAAGGTGGCGTTTGAGGCTCTAAGTACTTCCAGGGCCCTAGTTGCTGGCAGCTTTTCTTTTGGAAAAATCCAGCAACGATTGCATCATTCTAGCTAGGCTCCCACTTTCTGCCAGGGTGAGTGGCTGCCAAGGGAGGCCATTTGCCATGGGAAAAAGAAGTCCTTTCCCCAGGGTCTGGGTGTCAGATGAAAGGTGGCCTTTGGGGTTCTGAGGACTTGTAGGGTAGTACTTACTGGCTAGAGTAGAGGAAATGGATTCTATTTGAATATCTGTCTAGAGGCTTTGCCCCACAGGCCCTGGTTGTCCTTGATGGGCTGCAGCTGTGAGCATTGAAGAGAACTGGGATAAAAGGGGGCGGCGTAGCCATTCAGGGAGAGCCTTGAAGGAGCCCTGAACTGGGAAAGAACAGCATGCAGAAGAAAGCGTCTGTGCTGTGAAGATCTGCAGCCATAAGAACACACCGAGGAGGTATGGACTTTAGCAATCTGAGAACAGCATGATGGGACTCTAGAGAAATAGAACAACAACAAGTGGCAGCTTTCGATTTGGAGCAATCCAGCAAAGCTTGCAAATTTCTTGCTGGGCACCACCCTCTTGGTCAGGGCGAGTGGCCAGAAATGGAGGCCATTTTCCATGGGGAAAACAAAGTCATTGGCCCAGGCTCTAGGTGTCAGATGACTGGTGGCATCTGGGGCTCTAAGGACTTGCAGGGTCCTAGTTGCTGGCAGCTTTCGTTCTGGAAGGATCCAGCAGAGTTTGTAGATTCCTGGCTTGGCACTGCCCTGCCTGCCAGGCCAAGTGGCCACAAATGAAGGCCATTTTCCATGGGAAAAAGAAGTCCTTTCCCCAGGGTCTCAGTAATATGTTCAAGGTGGCGTTTGAGGCTCTAAGTACTTCCAGGGCCCTAGTTGCTGCCAGCTTTTCTTTTGGAAAAATCCAGCAACGATTGCATCATTCTAGCTAGGCTCCCACTTTCTGCCAGGGTGAGTGGCTGCCAAGGGAGGCCATTTGCCATGGGAAAAAGAAGTCCTTTCCCCAGGGTCTGGGTGTCAGATGAAAGGTGGCCTTTGGGGTTCTGAGGACTTGTAGGGTAGTACTTACTGGCTAGAGTAGAGGAAATGGATTCTATTTGAATATCTGTCTAGAGGCTTTGCCCCACAGGTCCTGGTTGTCCTTGATGGGCTGCAGCTGTGAGCATTGAAGAGAACTGGGATAAAAGGGGGCGGCGTAGCCATTCAGGGAGAGCCTTGAAGGAGCCCTGAACTGGGAAAGAACAGCATGCAGAAGAAAGCGTCTGTGCTGTGAAGATCTGCAGCCATAAGAACACACCGAGGAGGTATGGACTTTAGCAATCTGAGAACAGCATGATGGGACTCTAGAGAAATAGAACAACAACAAGTGGCAGCTTTAGATTTGGAGCAATCCAGCAAAGCTTGCAAATTTCTTGCTGGGCACCACCCTCTTGGTCAGGGCGAGTGGCCAGAAATGGAGGCCATTTTCCATGGGGAAAACGAAGTCATTGGCCCAGGCTCTGGGTGTCAGATGACTGGTGGCATCTGGGGCTGTAAGGACTTGCAGGGTCCTAGTTGCTGGCAGCTTTCGTTCTGGAAGGATCCAGCACAGTTTGTAGATTCCTGGCTTGGCACTGCCCTGCCTGCCAGGCCAAGTGGCCAGAAATGAAGGCCATTTTCCATGGGAAAAACGAAGTCCTTTCCCCAGGGTCTCAGGAATATGTTCAAGGTGGCGTTTGAGGCTCTAAGTACTTCCAGGGCCCTAGTTGCTGCCAGCTTTTCTTTTGGAAAAATCCAGCAACGATTGCATCATTCTAGCTAGGCTCCCACTTTCTGCCAGGGTGAGTGGCTGCCAAGGGAGGCCATTTGCCATGGGAAAAAGAAGTCCTTTCCCCAGGGTCTGGGTGTCAGATGAAAGGTGGCCTTTGGGGTTCTGAGGACTTGTAGGGTAGTACTTACTGGCTAGAGTAGAGGAAATGGATTCTATTTGAATATCTGTCTAGAGGCTTTGCCCCACAGGTCCTGGTTGTCCTTGATGGGCTGCAGCTGTGAGCATTGAAGAGAACTGGGATAAAAGGGGGCGGCGTAGCCATTCAGGGAGAGCCTTGAAGGAGCCCTGAACTGGGAAAGAACAGCATGCAGAAGAAAGCGTCTGTGCTGTGAAGATCTGCAGCCATAAGAACACACCGAGGAGGTATGGACTTTAGCAATCTGAGAACAGCATGATGGGACTCTAGAGAAATAGAACAACAACAAGTGGCAGCTTTCGATTTGGAGCAATCCAGCAAAGCTTGCAAATTTCTTGCTGGGCACCACCCTCTTGGTCAGGGCGAGTGGCCAGAAATGGAGGCAATTTTCCATGGGGAAAACAAAGTCATTGGCCCAGGCTCTGGGTGTCAGATGACTGGTGGCATCTGGGGCTCTAAGGACTTGCAGGGTCCTAGTTGCTGGCAGCTTTCGTTCTGGAAGGATCCAGCAGAGTTTGTAGATTCCTGGCTTGGCACCGCCCTGCCTGCCAGGCCAAGTGGCCACAAATGAAGGCCATTTTCCATGGGAAAAAGAAGTCCTTTCCCCAGGGTCTCAGGAATATGTTCAAGGTGGCGTTTGAGGCTCTAAGTACTTCCAGGGCCCTAGTTGCTGCCAGCTTTTCTTTTGGAAAAATCCAGCAACGATTGCATCATTCTAGCTAGGCTCCCACTTTCTGCCAGGGTGAGTGGCTGCCAAGGGAGGCCATTTGCCATGGGAAAAAGAAGTCCTTTCCCCAGGGTCTGGGTGTCAGATGAAAGGTGGCCTTTGGGGTTCTGAGGACTTGTAGGGTAGTACTTACTGGCTAGAGTAGAGGAAATGGATTCTATTTGAATATCTGTCCCACAGGTCCTGGTTGTCCTTGATGGGCTGCAGCTGTGAGCATTGAAGAGAACTGGGATAAAAGGGGGCGGCGTAGCCATTCAGGGAGAGCCTTGAAGGAGCCCTGAACTGGGAAAGAACAGCATGCAGAAGAAAGCGTCTGTGCTGTGAAGATCTGCAGCCATAAGAACACACCGAGGAGGTATGGACTTTAGCAATCTGAGAACAGCATGATGGGACTCTAGAGAAATAGAACAACAACAAGTGGCAGCTTTAGATTTGGAGCAATCCAGCAAAGCTTGCAAATTTCTTGCTGGGCACCACCCTCTTGGTCAGGGCGAGTGGCCAGAAATGGAGGCAATTTTCCATGGGGAAAACAAAGTCATTGGCCCAGGCTCTGGGTGTCAGATGACTGGTGGCATCTGGGGCTCTAAGGACTTGCAGGGTCCTAGTTGCTGGCAGCTTTCGTTCTGGAAGGATCCAGCAGAGTTTGTAGATTCCTGGCTTGGCACTGCCCTGCCTGCCAGGCCAAGTGGCCAGAAATGAAGGCCATTTTCCATGGGAAAAAGAAGTCCTTTCCCCAGGGTCTCAGTAATATGTTCAAGGTGGCGTTTGAGGCTCTAAGTACTTCCAGGGCCCTAGTTGCTGGCAGCTTTTCTTTTGGAAAAATCCAGCAACGATTGCATCATTCTAGCTAGGCTCCCACTTTCTGCCAGGGTGAGTGGCTGCCAAGGGAGGCCATTTGCCATGGGAAAAAGAAGTCCTTTCCCCAGGGTCTGGGTGTCAGATGAAAGGTGGCCTTTGGGGTTCTGAGGACTTGTAGGGTAGTACTTACTGGCTAGAGTAGAGGAAATGGATTCTATTTGAATATCTGTCCCACAGGTCCTGGTTGTCCTTGATGGGCTGCAGCTGTGAGCATTGAAGAGAACTGGGATAAAAGGGGGCGGCTTAGCCATTCAGGGAGAGCCTTGAAGGAGCCCTGAACTGGGAAAGAACAGCATGCAGAAGAAAGCGTCTGTGCTGTGAAGATCTGCAGCCATAAGAACACACCGAGGAGGTATGGACTTTAGCAATCTGAGAACAGCATGATGGGACTCTAGAGAAATAGAACAACAACAAGTGGTAGCTTTAGATTTGGAGCAATCCAGCAAAGCTTGCAAATTTCTTGCTGGGCACCACCCTCTTGGTCAGGGCGAGTGGCCAGAAATGGAGGCCATTTTCCATGGGGAAAACGAAGTCATTGGCCCAGGCTCTGGGTGTCAGATGACTGGTGGCATCTGGGGCTGTAAGGACTTGCAGGGTCCTAGTTGCTGGCAGCTTTCGTTCTGGAAGGATCCAGCAGAGTTTGTAGATTCCTGGCTTGGCACTGCCCTGCCTGCCAGGCAGAGTGGCCAGAAATGAAGGCCATTTTCCATGGGAAAAACGAAGTCCTTTCCCCAGGGTCTCAGTAATATGTTCAAGGTGGCGTTTGAGGCTCTAAGTACTTCCAGGGCCCTAGTTGCTGCCAGCTTTTCTTTTGGAAAAATCCAGCAACGATTGCATCATTCTAGCTAGGCTCCCACTTTCTGCCAGGGTGAGTGGCTGCCAAGGGAGGCCATTTGCCATGGGAAAAAGAAGTCCTTTCCCCAGGGTCTGGGTGTCAGATGAAAGGTGGCCTTTGGGGTTCTGAGGACTTGTAGGGTAGTACTTACTGGCTAGAGTAGAGGAAATGGATTCTATTTGAATATCTGTCCCACAGGTCCTGGTTGTCCTTGATGGGCTGCAGCTGTGAGCATTGAAGAGAACTGGGATAAAAGGGGGCGGCGTAGCCATTCAGGGAGAGCCTTGAAGGAGCCCTGAACTGGGAAAGAACAGCATGCAGAAGAAAGCGTCTGTGCTGTGAAGATCTGCAGCCATAAGAACACACCGAGGAGGTATGGACTTTAGCAATCTGAGAACAGCATGATGGGACTCTAGAGAAATAGAACAACAACAAGTGGCAGCTTTAGATTTGGAGCAATCCAGCAAAGCTTGCAAATTTCTTGCTGGGCACCACCCTCTTGGTCAGGGCGAGTGGCCAGAAATGGAGGCAATTTTCCATGGGGAAAACGAAGTCATTGGCCCAGGCTCTGGGTGTCAGATGACTGGTGGCATCTGGGGCTCTAAGGACTTGCAGGGTCCTAGTTGCTGGCAGCTTTCGTTCTGGAAGGATCCAGCAGAGTTTGTAGATTCCTGGCTTGGCACCGCCCTGCCTGCCAGGCCAAGTGGCCACAAATGAAGGCCATTTTCCATGGGAAAAAGAAGTCCTTTCCCCAGGGTCTCAGGAATATGTTCAAGGTGGCGTTTGAGGCTCTAAGTACTTCCAGGGCCCTAGTTGCTGCCAGCTTTTCTTTTGGAAAAATCCAGCAACGATTGCATCATTCTAGCTAGGCTCCCACTTTCTGCCAGGGTGAGTGGCTGCCAAGGGAGGCCATTTGCCATGGGAAAAAGAAGTCCTTTCCCCAGGGTCTGGGTGTCAGATGAAAGGTGGCCTTTGGGGTTCTGAGGACTTGTAGGGTAGTACTTACTGGCTAGAGTAGAGGAAATGGATTCTATTTGAATATCTGTCCCACAGGTCCTGGTTGTCCTTGATGGGCTGCAGCTGTGAGCATTGAAGAGAACTGGGATAAAAGGGGGCGGCATAGCCATTCAGGGAGAGCCTTGAAGGAGCCCTGAACTGGGAAAGAACAGCATGCAGAAGAAAGCGTCTGTGCTGTGAAGATCTGCAGCCATAAGAACACACCGAGGAGGTATGGACTTTAGCAATCTGAGAACAGCATGATGGGACTCTAGAGAAATAGAACAACAACAAGTGGCAGCTTTCGATTTGGAGCAATCCAGCAAAGCTTGCAAATTTCTTGCTGGGCACCACCCTCTTGGTCAGGGCGAGTGGCCAGAAATGGAGGCAATTTTCCATGGGGAAAACAAAGTCATTGGCCCAGGCTCTGGGTGTCAGATGACTGGTGGCATCTGGGGCTCTAAGGACTTGCAGGGTCCTAGTTGCTGGCAGCTTTCGTTCTGGAAGGATCCAGCAGAGTTTGTAGATTCCTGGCTTGGCACTGCCCTGCCTGCCAGGCCAAGTGGCCACAAATGAAGGCCATTTTCCATGGGAAAAAGAAGTCCTTTCCCCAGGGTCTCAGTAATATGTTCAAGGTGGCGTTTGAGGCTCTAAGTACTTCCAGGGCCCTAGTTGCTGGCAGCTTTTCTTTTGGAAAAATCCAGCAACGATTGCATCATTCTAGCTAGGCTCCCACTTTCTGCCAGGGTGAGTGGCTGCCAAGGGAGGCCATTTGCCATGGGAAAAAGAAGTCCTTTCCCCAGGGTCTGGGTGTCAGATGAAAGGTGGCCTTTGGGGTTCTGAGGACTTGTAGGGTAGTACTTACTGGCTAGAGTAGAGGAAATGGATTCTATTTGAATATCTGTCCCACAGGTCCTGGTTGTCCTTGATGGGCTGCAGCTGTGAGCATTGAAGAGAACTGGGATAAAAGGGGGCGGCTTAGCCATTCAGGGAGAGCCTTGAAGGAGCCCTGAACTGGGAAAGAACAGCATGCAGAAGAAAGCGTCTGTGCTGTGAAGATCTGCAGCCATAAGAACACACCGAGGAGGTATGGACTTTAGCAATCTGAGAACAGCATGATGGGACTCTAGAGAAATAGAACAACAACAAGTGGTAGCTTTAGATTTGGAGCAATCCAGCAAAGCTTGCAAATTTCTTGCTGGGCACCACCCTCTTGGTCAGGGCGAGTGGCCAGAAATGGAGGCCATTTTCCATGGGGAAAACGAAGTCATTGGCCCAGGCTCTGGGTGTCAGATGACTGGTGGCATCTGGGGCTCTAAGGACTTGCAGGGTCCTAGTTGCTGGCAGCTTTCGTTCTGGAAGGATCCAGCAGAGTTTGTAGATTCCTGGCTTGGCACTGCCCTGCCTGCCAGGCAGAGTGGCCAGAAATGAAGGCCATTTTCCATGGGAAAAACGAAGTCCTTTCCCCAGGGTCTCAGTAATATGTTCAAGGTGGCGTTTGAGGCTCTAAGTACTTCCAGGGCCCTAGTTGCTGCCAGCTTTTCTTTTGGAAAAATCCAGCAACGATTGCATCATTCTAGCTAGGCTCCCACTTTCTGCCAGGGTGAGTGGCTGCCAAGGGAGGCCATTTGCCATGGGAAAAAGAAGTCCTTTCCCCAGGGTCTGGGTGTCAGATGAAAGGTGGCCTTTGGGGTTCTGAGGACTTGTAGGGTAGTACTTACTGGCTAGAGTAGAGGAAATGGATTCTATTTGAATATCTGTCCCACAGGTCCTGGTTGTCCTTGATGGGCTGCAGCTGTGAGCATTGAAGAGAACTGGGATAAAAGGGGGCGGCGTAGCCATTCAGGGAGAGCCTTGAAGGAGCCCTGAACTGGGAAAGAACAGCATGCAGAAGAAAGCGTCTGTGCTGTGAAGATCTGCAGCCATAAGAACACACCGAGGAGGTATGGACTTTAGCAATCTGAGAACAGCATGATGGGACTCTAGAGAAATAGAACAACAACAAGTGGCAGCTTTCGATTTGGAGCAATCCAGCAAAGCTTGCAAATTTCTTGCTGGGCACCACCCTCTTGGTCAGGGCGAGTGGCCAGAAATGGAGGCCATTTTCCATGGGGAAAACGAAGTCATTGGCCCAGGCTCTGGGTGTCAGATGACTGGTGGCATCTGGGGCTCTAAGGACTTGCAGGGTCCTAGTTGCTGGCAGCTTTCGTTCTGGAAGGATCCAGCAGAGTTTGTAGATTCCTGGCTTGGCACTGCCCTGCCTGCCAGGCCAAGTGGCCAGAAATGAAGGCCATTTTCCATGGGAAAAACGAAGTCCTTTCCCCAGGGTCTCAGTAATATGTTCAAGGTGGCGTTTGAGGCTCTAAGTACTTCCAGGGCCCTAGTTGCTGCCAGCTTTTCTTTTGGAAAAATCCAGCAACGATTGCATCATTCTAGCTAGGCTCCCACTTTCTGCCAGGGTGAGTGGCTGCCAAGGGAGGCCATTTGCCATGGGAAAAAGAAGTCCTTTCCCCAGGGTCTGGGTGTCAGATGAAAGGTGGCCTTTGGGGTTCTGAGGACTTGTAGGGTAGTACTTACTGGCTAGAGTAGAGGAAATGGATTCTATTTGAATATCTGTCTAGAGGCTTTGCCCCACAGGTCCTGGTTGTCCTTGATGGGCTGCAGCTGTGAGCATTGAAGAGAACTGGGATAAAAGGGGGCGGCGTAGCCATTCAGGGAGAGCCTTGAAGGAGCCCTGAACTGGGAAAGAACAGCATGCAGAAGAAAGCGTCTGTGCTGTGAAGATCTGCAGCCATAAGAACACACCGAGGAGGTATGGACTTTAGCAATCTGAGAACAGCATTATGGGACTCTAGAGAAATAAAACAACAACAAGTGGCAGCTTTCGATTTGGAGCAATCCAGCAAAGCTTGCAAATTTCTTGCTGGGCACCACCCTCTTGGTCAGGGCGAGTGGCCAGAAATGGAGGCCATTTTCCATGGGGAAAACGAAGTCATTGGCCCAGGCTCTGGGTGTCAGATGACTGGTGGCATCTGGGGCTCTAAGGACTTGCAGGGTCCTAGTTGCTGGCAGCTTTCGTTCTGGAAGGATCCAGCACAGTTTGTAGATTCCTGGCTTGGCACTGCCCTGCCTGCCAGGCCAAGTGGCCACAAATGAAGGCCATTTTCCATGGGAAAAACGAAGTCCTTTCCCCAGGGTCTCAGGAATATGTTCAAGGTGGCGTTTGAGGCTCTAAGTACTTCCAGGGCCCTAGTTGCTGCCAGCTTTTCTTTTGGAAAAATCCAGCAACGATTGCATCATTCTAGCTAGGCTCCCACTTTCTGCCAGGGTGAGTGGCTGCCAAGGGAGGCCATTTGCCATGGGAAAAAGAAGTCCTTTCCCCAGGGTCTGGGTGTCAGATGAAAGGTGGCCTTTGGGGTTCTGAGGACTTGTAGGGTAGTACTTACTGGCTAGAGTAGAGGAAATGGATTCTATTTGAATATCTGTCCCACAGGTCCTGGTTGTCCTTGATGGGCTGCAGCTGTGAGCATTGAAGAGAACTGGGATAAAAGGGGGCGGCGTAGCCATTCAGGGAGAGCCTTGAAGGAGCCCTGAACTGGGAAAGAACAGCATGCAGAAGAAAGCGTCTGTGCTGTGAAGATCTGCAGCCATAAGAACACACCGAGGAGGTATGGACTTTAGCAATCTGAGAACAGCATGATGGGACTCTAGAGAAATAGAACAACAACAAGTGGTAGCTTTAGATTTGGAGCAATCCAGCAAAGCTTGCAAATTTCTTGCTGGGCACCACCCTCTTGGTCAGGGCGAGTGGCCAGAAATGGAGGCCATTTTCCATGGGGAAAACGAAGTCATTGGCCCAGGCTCTGGGTGTCAGATGACTGGTGGCATCTGGGGCTCTAAGGACTTGCAGGGTCCTAGTTTCTGGCAGCTTTCGTTCTGGAAGGATCCAGCAGAGTTTGTAGATTCCTGGCTTGGCACTGCCCTGCCTGCCAGGCCAAGTGGCCACAAATGAAGGCCATTTTCCATGGGAAAAACGAAGTCCTTTCCCCAGGGTCTCAGGAATATGTTCAAGGTGGCGTTTGAGGCTCTAAGTACTTCCAGGGCCCTAGTTGCTGCCAGCTTTTCTTTTGGAAAAATCCAGCAACGATTGCATCATTCTAGCTAGGCTCCCACTTTCTGCCAGGGTGAGTGGCTGCCAAGGGAGGCCATTTGCCATGGGAAAAAGAAGTCCTTTCCCCAGGGTCTGGGTGTCAGATGAAAGGTGGCCTTTGGGGTTCTGAGGACTTGTAGGGTAGTACTTACTGGCTAGAGTAGAGGAAATGGATTCTATTTGAATATCTGTCTAGAGGCTTTGCCCCACAGGCCCTGGTTGTCCTTGATGGGCTGCAGCTGTGAGCATTGAAGAGAACTGGGATAAAAGGGGGCGGCTTAGCCATTCAGGGAGAGCCTTGAAGGAGCCCTGAACTGGGAAAGAACAGCATGCAGAAGAAAGCGTCTGTGCTGTGAAGATCTGCAGCCATAAGAACACACCGAGGAGGTATGGACTTTAGCAATCTGAGAACAGCATGATGGGACTCTAGAGAAATAGAACAACAACAAGTGGCAGCTTTAGATTTGGAGCAATCCAGCAAAGCTTGCAAATTTCTTGCTGGGCACCACCCTCTTGGTCAGGGCGAGTGGCCAGAAATGGAGGCCATTTTCCATGGGGAAAACGAAGTCATTGGCCCAGGCTCTGGGTGTCAGATGACTGGTGGCATCTGGGGCTCTAAGGACTTGCAGGGTCCTAGTTGCTGGCAGCTTTCGTTCTGGAAGGATCCAGCAGAGTTTGTAGATTCCTGGCTTGGCACTGCCCTGCCTGCCAGGCCAAGTGGCCACAAATGAAGGCCATTTTCCATGGGAAAAACGAAGTCCTTTCCCCAGGGTCTCAGTAATATGTTCAAGGTGGCGTTTGAGGCTCTAAGTACTTCCAGGGCCCTAGTTGCTGGCAGCTTTTCTTTTGGAAAAATCCAGCAACGATTGCATCATTCTAGCTAGGCTCCCACTTTCTGCCAGGGTGAGTGGCTGCCAAGGGAGGCCATTTGCCATGGGAAAAAGAAGTCCTTTCCCCAGGGTCTGGGTGTCAGATGAAAGGTGGCCTTTGGGGTTCTGAGGACTTGTAGGGTAGTACTTACTGGCTAGAGTAGAGGAAATGGATTCTATTTGAATATCTGTCCCACAGGTCCTGGTTGTCCTTGATGGGCTGCAGCTGTGAGCATTGAAGAGAACTGGGATAAAAGGGGGCGGCGTAGCCATTCAGGGAGAGCCTTGAAGGAGCCCTGAACTGGGAAAGAACAGCATGCAGAAGAAAGCGTCTGTGCTGTGAAGATCTGCAGCCATAAGAACACACCGAGGAGGTATGGACTTTAGCAATCTGAGAACAGCATGATGGGACTCTAGAGAAATAGAACAACAACAAGTGGCAGCTTTCGATTTGGAGCAATCCAGCAAAGCTTGCAAATTTCTTGCTGGGCACCACCCTCTTGGTCAGGGCGAGTGGCCAGAAATGGAGGCCATTTTCCATGGGGAAAACGAAGTCATTGGCCCAGGCTCTGGGTGTCAGATGACTGGTGGCATCTGGGGCTCTAAGGACTTGCAGGGTCCTAGTTGCTGGCAGCTTTCGTTCTGGAAGGATCCAGCAGAGTTTGTAGATTCCTGGCTTGGCACTGCCCTGCCTGCCAGGCCAAGTGGCCAGAAATGAAGGCCATTTTCCATGGGAAAAACGAAGTCCTTTCCCCAGGGTCTCAGTAATATGTTCAAGGTGGCGTTTGAGGCTCTAAGTACTTCCAGGGCCCTAGTTGCTGCCAGCTTTTCTTTTGGAAAAATCCAGCAACGATTGCATCATTCTAGCTAGGCTCCCACTTTCTGCCAGGGTGAGTGGCTGCCAAGGGAGGCCATTTGCCATGGGAAAAAGAAGTCCTTTCCCCAGGGTCTGGGTGTCAGATGAAAGGTGGCCTTTGGGGTTCTGAGGACTTGTAGGGTAGTACTTACTGGCTAGAGTAGAGGAAATGGATTCTATTTGAATATCTGTCTAGAGGCTTTGCCCCACAGGTCCTGGTTGTCCTTGATGGGCTGCAGCTGTGAGCATTGAAGAGAACTGGGATAAAAGGGGGCGGCGTAGCCATTCAGGGAGAGCCTTGAAGGAGCCCTGAACTGGGAAAGAACAGCATGCAGAAGAAAGCGTCTGTGCTGTGAAGATCTGCAGCCATAAGAACACACCGAGGAGGTATGGACTTTAGCAATCTGAGAACAGCATTATGGGACTCTAGAGAAATAAAACAACAACAAGTGGCAGCTTTCGATTTGGAGCAATCCAGCAAAGCTTGCAAATTTCTTGCTGGGCACCACCCTCTTGGTCAGGGCGAGTGGCCAGAAATGGAGGCCATTTTCCATGGGGAAAACGAAGTCATTGGCCCAGGCTCTGGGTGTCAGATGACTGGTGGCATCTGGGGCTGTAAGGACTTGCAGGGTCCTAGTTGCTGGCAGCTTTCGTTCTGGAAGGATCCAGCACAGTTTGTAGATTCCTGGCTTGGCACTGCCCTGCCTGCCAGGCCAAGTGGCCACAAATGAAGGCCATTTTCCATGGGAAAAACGAAGTCCTTTCCCCAGGGTCTCAGGAATATGTTCAAGGTGGCGTTTGAGGCTCTAAGTACTTCCAGGGCCCTAGTTGCTGCCAGCTTTTCTTTTGGAAAAATCCAGCAACGATTGCATCATTCTAGCTAGGCTCCCACTTTCTGCCAGGGTGAGTGGCTGCCAAGGGAGGCCATTTGCCATGGGAAAAAGAAGTCCTTTCCCCAGGGTCTGGGTGTCAGATGAAAGGTGGCCTTTGGGGTTCTGAGGACTTGTAGGGTAGTACTTACTGGCTAGAGTAGAGGAAATGGATTCTATTTGAATATCTGTCCCACAGGTCCTGGTTGTCCTTGATGGGCTGCAGCTGTGAGCATTGAAGAGAACTGGGATAAAAGGGGGCGGCGTAGCCATTCAGGGAGAGCCTTGAAGGAGCCCTGAACTGGGAAAGAACAGCATGC
Source organism: Agelaius phoeniceus (assembly GCF_051311805.1). Classification (NCBI taxonomy): domain Eukaryota; kingdom Metazoa; phylum Chordata; class Aves; order Passeriformes; family Icteridae; genus Agelaius; species Agelaius phoeniceus. The sequence goes on along the minus strand of NW_027509903.1, from coordinate 119,692 downwards.
AGAAGAAAGCGTCTGTGCTGTGAAGATCTGCAGCCATAAGAACACACCGAGGAGGTATGGACTTTAGCAATCTGAGAACAGCATGATGGGACTCTAGAGAAATAGAACAACAACAAGTGGTAGCTTTAGATTTGGAGCAATCCAGCAAAGCTTGCAAATTTCTTGCTGGGCACCACCCTCTTGGTCAGGGCGAGTGGCCAGAAATGGAGGCCATTTTCCATGGGGAAAACGAAGTCATTGGCCCAGGCTCTGGGTGTCAGATGACTGGTGGCATCTGGGGCTCTAAGGACTTGCAGGGTCCTAGTTGCTGGCAGCTTTCGTTCTGGAAGGATCCAGCACAGTTTGTAGATTCCTGGCTTGGCACTGCCCTGCCTGCCAGGCCAAGTGGCCACAAATGAAGGCCATTTTCCATGGGAAAAACGAAGTCCTTTCCCCAGGGTCTCAGGAATATGTTCAAGGTGGCGTTTGAGGCTCTAAGTACTTCCAGGGCCCTAGTTGCTGCCAGCTTTTCTTTTGGAAAAATCCAGCAACGATTGCATCATTCTAGCTAGGCTCCCACTTTCTGCCAGGGTGAGTGGCTGCCAAGGGAGGCCATTTGCCATGGGAAAAAGAAGTCCTTTCCCCAGGGTCTGGGTGTCAGATGAAAGGTGGCCTTTGGGGTTCTGAGGACTTGTAGGGTAGTACTTACTGGCTAGAGTAGAGGAAATGGATTCTATTTGAATATCTGTCTAGAGGCTTTGCCCCACAGGCCCTGGTTGTCCTTGATGGGCTGCAGCTGTGAGCATTGAAGAGAACTGGGATAAAAGGGGGCGGCGTAGCCATTCAGGGAGAGCCTTGAAGGAGCCCTGAACTGGGAAAGAACAGCATGCAGAAGAAAGCGTCTGTGCTGTGAAGATCTGCAGCCATAAGAACACACCGAGGAGGTATGGACTTTAGCAATCTGAGAACAGCATTATGGGACTCTAGAGAAATAGAACAACAACAAGTGGCAGCTTTCGATTTGGAGCAATCCAGCAAAGCTTGCAAATTTCTTGCTGGGCACCACCCTCTTGGTCAGGGCGAGTGGCCAGAAATGGAGGCCATTTTCCATGGGGAAAACGAAGTCATTGGCCCAGGCTCTGGGTGTCAGATGACTGGTGGCATCTGGGGCTCTAAGGACTTGCAGGGTCCTAGTTGCTGGCAGCTTTCGTTCTGGAAGGATCCAGCAGAGTTTGTAGATTCCTGGCTTGGCACTGCCCTGCCTGCCAGGCAGAGTGGCCAGAAATGAAGGCCATTTTCCATGGGAAAAACGAAGTCCTTTCCCCAGGGTCTCAGTAATATGTTCAAGGTGGCGTTTGAGGCTCTAAGTACTTCCAGGGCCCTAGTTGCTGCCAGCTTTTCTTTTGGAAAAATCCAGCAACGATTGCATCATTCTAGCTAGGCTCCCACTTTCTGCCAGGGTGAGTGGCTGCCAAGGGAGGCCATTTGCCATGGGAAAAAGAAGTCCTTTCCCCAGGGTCTGGGTGTCAGATGAAAGGTGGCCTTTGGGGTTCTGAGGACTTGTAGGGTAGTACTTACTGGCTAGAGTAGAGGAAATGGATTCTATTTGAATATCTGTCCCACAGGTCCTGGTTGTCCTTGATGGGCTGCAGCTGTGAGCATTGAAGAGAACTGGGATAAAAGGGGGCGGCGTAGCCATTCAGGGAGAGCCTTGAAGGAGCCCTGAACTGGGAAAGAACAGCATGCAGAAGAAAGCGTCTGTGCTGTGAAGATCTGCAGCCATAAGAACACACCGAGGAGGTATGGACTTTAGCAATCTGAGAACAGCATGATGGGACTCTAGAGAAATAGAACAACAACAAGTGGCAGCTTTCGATTTGGAGCAATCCAGCAAAGCTTGCAAATTTCTTGCTGGGCACCACCCTCTTGGTCAGGGCGAGTGGCCAGAAATGGAGGCCATTTTCCATGGGGAAAACGAAGTCATTGGCCCAGGCTCTGGGTGTCAGATGACTGGTGGCATCTGGGGCTCTAAGGACTTGCAGGGTCCTAGTTGCTGGCAGCTTTCGTTCTGGAAGGATCCAGCACAGTTTGTAGATTCCTGGCTTGGCACTGCCCTGCCTGCCAGGCCAAGTGGCCACAAATGAAGGCCATTTTCCATGGGAAAAACGAAGTCCTTTCCCCAGGGTCTCAGTAATATGTTCAAGGTGGCGTTTGAGGCTCTAAGTACTTCCAGGGCCCTAGTTGCTGCCAGCTTTTCTTTTGGAAAAATCCAGCAACGATTGCATCATTCTAGCTAGGCTCCCACTTTCTGCCAGGGTGAGTGGCTGCCAAGGGAGGCCATTTGCCATGGGAAAAAGAAGTCCTTTCCCCAGGGTCTGGGTGTCAGATGAAAGGTGGCCTTTGGGGTTCTGAGGACTTGTAGGGTAGTACTTACTGGCTAGAGTAGAGGAAATGGATTCTATTTGAATATCTGTCTAGAGGCTTTGCCCCACAGGTCCTGGTTGTCCTTGATGGGCTGCAGCTGTGAGCATTGAAGAGAACTGGGATAAAAGGGGGCGGCGTAGCCATTCAGGGAGAGCCTTGAAGGAGCCCTGAACTGGGAAAGAACAGCATGCAGAAGAAAGCGTCTGTGCTGTGAAGATCTGCAGCCATAAGAACACACCGAGGAGGTATGGACTTTAGCAATCTGAGAACAGCATTATGGGACTCTAGAGAAATAAAACAACAACAAGTGGCAGCTTTCGATTTGGAGCAATCCAGCAAAGCTTGCAAATTTCTTGCTGGGCACCACCCTCTTGGTCAGGGCGAGTGGCCAGAAATGGAGGCCATTTTCCATGGGGAAAACGAAGTCATTGGCCCAGGCTCTGGGTGTCAGATGACTGGTGGCATCTGGGGCTCTAAGGACTTGCAGGGTCCTAGTTGCTGGCAGCTTTCGTTCTGGAAGGATCCAGCACAGTTTGTAGATTCCTGGCTTGGCACTGCCCTGCCTGCCAGGCCAAGTGGCCACAAATGAAGGCCATTTTCCATGGGAAAAACGAAGTCCTTTCCCCAGGGTCTCAGGAATATGTTCAAGGTGGCGTTTGAGGCTCTAAGTACTTCCAGGGCCCTAGTTGCTGCCAGCTTTTCTTTTGGAAAAATCCAGCAACGATTGCATCATTCTAGCTAGGCTCCCACTTTCTGCCAGGGTGAGTGGCTGCCAAGGGAGGCCATTTGCCATGGGAAAAAGAAGTCCTTTCCCCAGGGTCTGGGTGTCAGATGAAAGGTGGCCTTTGGGGTTCTGAGGACTTGTAGGGTAGTACTTACTGGCTAGAGTAGAGGAAATGGATTCTATTTGAATATCTGTCCCACAGGTCCTGGTTGTCCTTGATGGGCTGCAGCTGTGAGCATTGAAGAGAACTGGGATAAAAGGGGGCGGCGTAGCCATTCAGGGAGAGCCTTGAAGGAGCCCTGAACTGGGAAAGAACAGCATGCAGAAGAAAGCGTCTGTGCTGTGAAGATCTGCAGCCATAAGAACACACCGAGGAGGTATGGACTTTAGCAATCTGAGAACAGCATGATGGGACTCTAGAGAAATAGAACAACAACAAGTGGTAGCTTTAGATTTGGAGCAATCCAGCAAAGCTTGCAAATTTCTTGCTGGGCACCACCCTCTTGGTCAGGGCGAGTGGCCAGAAATGGAGGCCATTTTCCATGGGGAAAACGAAGTCATTGGCCCAGGCTCTGGGTGTCAGATGACTGGTGGCATCTGGGGCTCTAAGGACTTGCAGGGTCCTAGTTGCTGGCAGCTTTCGTTCTGGAAGGATCCAGCACAGTTTGTAGATTCCTGGCTTGGCACTGCCCTGCCTGCCAGGCCAAGTGGCCACAAATGAAGGCCATTTTCCATGGGAAAAACGAAGTCCTTTCCCCAGGGTCTCAGGAATATGTTCAAGGTGGCGTTTGAGGCTCTAAGTACTTCCAGGGCCCTAGTTGCTGGCAGCTTTTCTTTTGGAAAAATCCAGCAACGATTGCATCATTCTAGCTAGGCTCCCACTTTCTGCCAGGGTGAGTGGCTGCCAAGGGAGGCCATTTGCCATGGGAAAAAGAAGTCCTTTCCCCAGGGTCTGGGTGTCAGATGAAAGGTGGCCTTTGGGGTTCTGAGGACTTGTAGGGTAGTACTTACTGGCTAGAGTAGAGGAAATGGATTCTATTTGAATATCTGTCTAGAGGCTTTGCCCCACAGGCCCTGGTTGTCCTTGATGGGCTGCAGCTGTGAGCATTGAAGAGAACTGGGATAAAAGGGGGCGGCGTAGCCATTCAGGGAGAGCCTTGAAGGAGCCCTGAACTGGGAAAGAACAGCATGCAGAAGAAAGCGTCTGTGCTGTGAAGATCTGCAGCCATAAGAACACACCGAGGAGGTATGGACTTTAGCAATCTGAGAACAGCATGATGGGACTCTAGAGAAATAGAACAACAACAAGTGGCAGCTTTAGATTTGGAGCAATCCAGCAAAGCTTGCAAATTTCTTGCTGGGCACCACCCTCTTGGTCAGGGCGAGTGGCCAGAAATGGAGGCCATTTTCCATGGGGAAAACGAAGTCATTGGCCCAGGCTCTGGGTGTCAGATGACTGGTGGCATCTGGGGCTCTAAGGACTTGCAGGGTCCTAGTTGCTGGCAGCTTTCGTTCTGGAAGGATCCAGCAGAGTTTGTAGATTCCTGGCTTGGCACTGCCCTGCCTGCCAGGCCAAGTGGCCACAAATGAAGGCCATTTTCCATGGGAAAAACGAAGTCCTTTCCCCAGGGTCTCAGTAATATGTTCAAGGTGGCGTTTGAGGCTCTAAGTACTTCCAGGGCCCTAGTTGCTGCCAGCTTTTCTTTTGGAAAAATCCAGCAACGATTGCATCATTCTAGCTAGGCTCCCACTTTCTGCCAGGGTGAGTGGCTGCCAAGGGAGGCCATTTGCCATGGGAAAAAGAAGTCCTTTCCCCAGGGTCTGGGTGTCAGATGAAAGGTGGCCTTTGGGGTTCTGAGGACTTGTAGGGTAGTACTTACTGGCTAGAGTAGAGGAAATGGATTCTATTTGAATATCTGTCCCACAGGTCCTGGTTGTCCTTGATGGGCTGCAGCTGTGAGCATTGAAGAGAACTGGGATAAAAGGGGGCGGCGTAGCCATTCAGGGAGAGCCTTGAAGGAGCCCTGAACTGGGAAAGAACAGCATGCAGAAGAAAGCGTCTGTGCTGTGAAGATCTGCAGCCATAAGAACACACCGAGGAGGTATGGACTTTAGCAATCTGAGAACAGCATGATGGGACTCTAGAGAAATAGAACAACAACAAGTGGCAGCTTTCGATTTGGAGCAATCCAGCAAAGCTTGCAAATTTCTTGCTGGGCACCACCCTCTTGGTCAGGGCGAGTGGCCAGAAATGGAGGCCATTTTCCATGGGGAAAACGAAGTCATTGGCCCAGGCTCTGGGTGTCAGATGACTGGTGGCATCTGGGGCTCTAAGGACTTGCAGGGTCCTAGTTGCTGGCAGCTTTCGTTCTGGAAGGATCCAGCAGAGTTTGTAGATTCCTGGCTTGGCACTGCCCTGCCTGCCAGGCCAAGTGGCCAGAAATGAAGGCCATTTTCCATGGGAAAAACGAAGTCCTTTCCCCAGGGTCTCAGTAATATGTTCAAGGTGGCGTTTGAGGCTCTAAGTACTTCCAGGGCCCTAGTTGCTGCCAGCTTTTCTTTTGGAAAAATCCAGCAACGATTGCATCATTCTAGCTAGGCTCCCACTTTCTGCCAGGGTGAGTGGCTGCCAAGGGAGGCCATTTGCCATGGGAAAAAGAAGTCCTTTCCCCAGGGTCTGGGTGTCAGATGAAAGGTGGCCTTTGGGGTTCTGAGGACTTGTAGGGTAGTACTTACTGGCTAGAGTAGAGGAAATGGATTCTATTTGAATATCTGTCTAGAGGCTTTGCCCCACAGGTCCTGGTTGTCCTTGATGGGCTGCAGCTGTGAGCATTGAAGAGAACTGGGATAAAAGGGGGCGGCGTAGCCATTCAGGGAGAGCCTTGAAGGAGCCCTGAACTGGGAAAGAACAGCATGCAGAAGAAAGCGTCTGTGCTGTGAAGATCTGCAGCCATAAGAACACACCGAGGAGGTATGGACTTTAGCAATCTGAGAACAGCATTATGGGACTCTAGAGAAATAAAACAACAACAAGTGGCAGCTTTCGATTTGGAGCAATCCAGCAAAGCTTGCAAATTTCTTGCTGGGCACCACCCTCTTGGTCAGGGCGAGTGGCCAGAAATGGAGGCCATTTTCCATGGGGAAAACGAAGTCATTGGCCCAGGCTCTGGGTGTCAGATGACTGGTGGCATCTGGGGCTGTAAGGACTTGCAGGGTCCTAGTTGCTGGCAGCTTTCGTTCTGGAAGGATCCAGCACAGTTTGTAGATTCCTGGCTTGGCACTGCCCTGCCTGCCAGGCCAAGTGGCCACAAATGAAGGCCATTTTCCATGGGAAAAACGAAGTCCTTTCCCCAGGGTCTCAGGAATATGTTCAAGGTGGCGTTTGAGGCTCTAAGTACTTCCAGGGCCCTAGTTGCTGCCAGCTTTTCTTTTGGAAAAATCCAGCAACGATTGCATCATTCTAGCTAGGCTCCCACTTTCTGCCAGGGTGAGTGGCTGCCAAGGGAGGCCATTTGCCATGGGAAAAAGAAGTCCTTTCCCCAGGGTCTGGGTGTCAGATGAAAGGTGGCCTTTGGGGTTCTGAGGACTTGTAGGGTAGTACTTACTGGCTAGAGTAGAGGAAATGGATTCTATTTGAATATCTGTCCCACAGGTCCTGGTTGTCCTTGATGGGCTGCAGCTGTGAGCATTGAAGAGAACTGGGATAAAAGGGGGCGGCGTAGCCATTCAGGGAGAGCCTTGAAGGAGCCCTGAACTGGGAAAGAACAGCATGCAGAAGAAAGCGTCTGTGCTGTGAAGATCTGCAGCCATAAGAACACACCGAGGAGGTATGGACTTTAGCAATCTGAGAACAGCATGATGGGACTCTAGAGAAATAGAACAACAACAAGTGGTAGCTTTAGATTTGGAGCAATCCAGCAAAGCTTGCAAATTTCTTGCTGGGCACCACCCTCTTGGTCAGGGCGAGTGGCCAGAAATGGAGGCCATTTTCCATGGGGAAAACGAAGTCATTGGCCCAGGCTCTGGGTGTCAGATGACTGGTGGCATCTGGGGCTCTAAGGACTTGCAGGGTCCTAGTTGCTGGCAGCTTTCGTTCTGGAAGGATCCAGCACAGTTTGTAGATTCCTGGCTTGGCACTGCCCTGCCTGCCAGGCCAAGTGGCCACAAATGAAGGCCATTTTCCATGGGAAAAACGAAGTCCTTTCCCCAGGGTCTCAGGAATATGTTCAAGGTGGCGTTTGAGGCTCTAAGTACTTCCAGGGCCCTAGTTGCTGCCAGCTTTTCTTTTGGAAAAATCCAGCAACGATTGCATCATTCTAGCTAGGCTCCCACTTTCTGCCAGGGTGAGTGGCTGCCAAGGGAGGCCATTTGCCATGGGAAAAAGAAGTCCTTTCCCCAGGGTCTGGGTGTCAGATGAAAGGTGGCCTTTGGGGTTCTGAGGACTTGTAGGGTAGTACTTACTGGCTAGAGTAGAGGAAATGGATTCTATTTGAATATCTGTCTAGAGGCTTTGCCCCACAGGCCCTGGTTGTCCTTGATGGGCTGCAGCTGTGAGCATTGAAGAGAACTGGGATAAAAGGGGGCGGCGTAGCCATTCAGGGAGAGCCTTGAAGGAGCCCTGAACTGGGAAAGAACAGCATGCAGAAGAAAGCGTCTGTGCTGTGAAGATCTGCAGCCATAAGAACACACCGAGGAGGTATGGACTTTAGCAATCTGAGAACAGCATGATGGGACTCTAGAGAAATAGAACAACAACAAGTGGCAGCTTTCGATTTGGAGCAATCCAGCAAAGCTTGCAAATTTCTTGCTGGGCACCACCCTCTTGGTCAGGGCGAGTGGCCAGAAATGGAGGCCATTTTCCATGGGGAAAACGAAGTCATTGGCCCAGGCTCTGGGTGTCAGATGACTGGTGGCATCTGGGGCTCTAAGGACTTGCAGGGTCCTAGTTGCTGGCAGCTTTCGTTCTGGAAGGATCCAGCAGAGTTTGTAGATTCCTGGCTTGGCACTGCCCTGCCTGCCAGGCCAAGTGGCCACAAATGAAGGCCATTTTCCATGGGAAAAACGAAGTCCTTTCCCCAGGGTCTCAGTAATATGTTCAAGGTGGCGTTTGAGGCTCTAAGTACTTCCAGGGCCCTAGTTGCTGCCAGCTTTTCTTTTGGAAAAATCCAGCAACGATTGCATCATTCTAGCTAGGCTCCCACTTTCTGCCAGGGTGAGTGGCTGCCAAGGGAGGCCATTTGCCATGGGAAAAAGAAGTCCTTTCCCCAGGGTCTGGGTGTCAGATGAAAGGTGGCCTTTGGGGTTCTGAGGACTTGTAGGGTAGTACTTACTGGCTAGAGTAGAGGAAATGGATTCTATTTGAATATCTGTCCCACAGGTCCTGGTTGTCCTTGATGGGCTGCAGCTGTGAGCATTGAAGAGAACTGGGATAAAAGGGGGCGGCGTAGCCATTCAGGGAGAGCCTTGAAGGAGCCCTGAACTGGGAAAGAACAGCATGCAGAAGAAAGCGTCTGTGCTGTGAAGATCTGCAGCCATAAGAACACACCGAGGAGGTATGGACTTTAGCAATCTGAGAACAGCATGATGGGACTCTAGAGAAATAGAACAACAACAAGTGGCAGCTTTCGATTTGGAGCAATCCAGCAAAGCTTGCAAATTTCTTGCTGGGCACCACCCTCTTGGTCAGGGCGAGTGGCCAGAAATGGAGGCCATTTTCCATGGGGAAAACGAAGTCATTGGCCCAGGCTCTGGGTGTCAGATGACTGGTGGCATCTGGGGCTCTAAGGACTTGCAGGGTCCTAGTTGCTGGCAGCTTTCGTTCTGGAAGGATCCAGCAGAGTTTGTAGATTCCTGGCTTGGCACTGCCCTGCCTGCCAGGCCAAGTGGCCAGAAATGAAGGCCATTTTCCATGGGAAAAACGAAGTCCTTTCCCCAGGGTCTCAGGAATATGTTCAAGGTGGCGTTTGAGGCTCTAAGTACTTCCAGGGCCCTAGTTGCTGGCAGCTTTTCTTTTGGAAAAATCCAGCAACGATTGCATCATTCTAGCTAGGCTCCCACTTTCTGCCAGGGTGAGTGGCTGCCAAGGGAGGCCATTTGCCATGGGAAAAAGAAGTCCTTTCCCCAGGGTCTGGGTGTCAGATGAAAGGTGGCCTTTGGGGTTCTGAGGACTTGTAGGGTAGTACTTACTGGCTAGAGTAGAGGAAATGGATTCTATTTGAATATCTGTCCCACAGGTCCTGGTTGTCCTTGATGGGCTGCAGCTGTGAGCATTGAAGAGAACTGGGATAAAAGGGGGCGGCGTAGCCATTCAGGGAGAGCCTTGAAGGAGCCCTGAACTGGGAAAGAACAGCATGCAGAAGAAAGCGTCTGTGCTGTGAAGATCTGCAGCCATAAGAACACACCGAGGAGGTATGGACTTTAGCAATCTGAGAACAGCATGATGGGACTCTAGAGAAATAGAACAACAACAAGTGGCAGCTTTCGATTTGGAGCAATCCAGCAAAGCTTGCAAATTTCTTGCTGGGCACCACCCTCTTGGTCAGGGCGAGTGGCCAGAAATGGAGGCAATTTTCCATGGGGAAAACAAAGTCATTGGCCCAGGCTCTGGGTGTCAGATGACTGGTGGCATCTGGGGCTCTAAGGACTTGCAGGGTCCTAGTTGCTGGCAGCTTTCGTTCTGGAAGGATCCAGCAGAGTTTGTAGATTCCTGGCTTGGCACTGCCCTGCCTGCCAGGCCAAGTGGCCACAAATGAAGGCCATTTTCCATGGGAAAAAGAAGTCCTTTCCCCAGGGTCTCAGTAATATGTTCAAGGTGGCGTTTGAGGCTCTAAGTACTTCCAGGGCCCTAGTTGCTGCCAGCTTTTCTTTTGGAAAAATCCAGCAACGATTGCATCATTCTAGCTAGGCTCCCACTTTCTGCCAGGGTGAGTGGCTGCCAAGGGAGGCCATTTGCCATGGGAAAAAGAAGTCCTTTCCCCAGGGTCTGGGTGTCAGATGAAAGGTGGCCTTTGGGGTTCTGAGGACTTGTAGGGTAGTACTTACTGGCTAGAGTAGAGGAAATGGATTCTATTTGAATATCTGTCTAGAGGCTTTGCCCCACAGGTCCTGGTTGTCCTTGATGGGCTGCAGCTGTGAGCATTGAAGAGAACTGGGATAAAAGGGGGCGGCGTAGCCATTCAGGGAGAGCCTTGAAGGAGCCCTGAACTGGGAAAGAACAGCATGCAGAAGAAAGCGTCTGTGCTGTGAAGATCTGCAGCCATAAGAACACACCGAGGAGGTATGGACTTTAGCAATCTGAGAACAGCATGATGGGACTCTAGAGAAATAGAACAACAACAAGTGGCAGCTTTAGATTTGGAGCAATCCAGCAAAGCTTGCAAATTTCTTGCTGGGCACCACCCTCTTGGTCAGGGCGAGTGGCCAGAAATGGAGGCCATTTTCCATGGGGAAAACGAAGTCATTGGCCCAGGCTCTGGGTGTCAGATGACTGGTGGCATCTGGGGCTGTAAGGACTTGCAGGGTCCTAGTTGCTGGCAGCTTTCGTTCTGGAAGGATCCAGCACAGTTTGTAGATTCCTGGCTTGGCACTGCCCTGCCTGCCAGGCCAAGTGGCCACAAATGAAGGCCATTTTCCATGGGAAAAACGAAGTCCTTTCCCCAGGGTCTCAGTAATATGTTCAAGGTGGCGTTTGAGGCTCTAAGTACTTCCAGGGCCCTAGTTGCTGCCAGCTTTTCTTTTGGAAAAATCCAGCAACGATTGCATCATTCTAGCTAGGCTCCCACTTTCTGCCAGGGTGAGTGGCTGCCAAGGGAGGCCATTTGCCATGGGAAAAAGAAGTCCTTTCCCCAGGGTCTGGGTGTCAGATGAAAGGTGGCCTTTGGGGTTCTGAGGACTTGTAGGGTAGTACTTACTGGCTAGAGTAGAGGAAATGGATTCTATTTGAATATCTGTCCCACAGGTCCTGGTTGTCCTTGATGGGCTGCAGCTGTGAGCATTGAAGAGAACTGGGATAAAAGGGGGCGGCGTAGCCATTCAGGGAGAGCCTTGAAGGAGCCCTGAACTGGGAAAGAACAGCATGCAGAAGAAAGCGTCTGTGCTGTGAAGATCTGCAGCCATAAGAACACACCGAGGAGGTATGGACTTTAGCAATCTGAGAACAGCATGATGGGACTCTAGAGAAATAGAACAACAACAAGTGGCAGCTTTCGATTTGGAGCAATCCAGCAAAGCTTGCAAATTTCTTGCTGGGCACCACCCTCTTGGTCAGGGCGAGTGGCCAGAAATGGAGGCAATTTTCCATGGGGAAAACAAAGTCATTGGCCCAGGCTCTGGGTGTCAGATGACTGGTGGCATCTGGGGCTCTAAGGACTTGCAGGGTCCTAGTTGCTGGCAGCTTTCGTTCTGGAAGGATCCAGCAGAGTTTGTAGATTCCTGGCTTGGCACTGCCCTGCCTGCCAGGCCAAGTGGCCACAAATGAAGGCCATTTTCCATGGGAAAAACGAAGTCCTTTCCCCAGGGTCTCAGTAATATGTTCAAGGTGGCGTTTGAGGCTCTAAGTACTTCCAGGGCCCTAGTTGCTGCCAGCTTTTCTTTTGGAAAAATCCAGCAACGATTGCATCATTCTAGCTAGGCTCCCACTTTCTGCCAGGGTGAGTGGCTGCCAAGGGAGGCCATTTGCCATGGGAAAAAGAAGTCCTTTCCCCAGGGTCTGGGTGTCAGATGAAAGGTGGCCTTTGGGGTTCTGAGGACTTGTAGGGTAGTACTTACTGGCTAGAGTAGAGGAAATGGATTCTATTTGAATATCTGTCTAGAGGCTTTGCCCCACAGGTCCTGGTTGTCCTTGATGGGCTGCAGCTGTGAGCATTGAAGAGAACTGGGATAAAAGGGGGCGGCGTAGCCATTCAGGGAGAGCCTTGAAGGAGCCCTGAACTGGGAAAGAACAGCATGCAGAAGAAAGCGTCTGTGCTGTGAAGATCTGCAGCCATAAGAACACACCGAGGAGGTATGGACTTTAGCAATCTGAGAACAGCATGATGGGACTCTAGAGAAATAGAACAACAACAAGTGGTAGCTTTAGATTTGGAGCAATCCAGCAAAGCTTGCAAATTTCTTGCTGGGCACCACCCTCTTGGTCAGGGCGAGTGGCCAGAAATGGAGGCCATTTTCCATGGGGAAAACGAAGTCATTGGCCCAGGCTCTGGGTGTCAGATGACTGGTGGCATCTGGGGCTGTAAGGACTTGCAGGGTCCTAGTTGCTGGCAGCTTTCGTTCTGGAAGGATCCAGCACAGTTTGTAGATTCCTGGCTTGGCACTGCCCTGCCTGCCAGGCCAAGTGGCCACAAATGAAGGCCATTTTCCATGGGAAAAACGAAGTCCTTTCCCCAGGGTCTCAGTAATATGTTCAAGGTGGCGTTTGAGGCTCTAAGTACTTCCAGGGCCCTAGTTGCTGCCAGCTTTTCTTTTGGAAAAATCCAGCAACGATTGCATCATTCTAGCTAGGCTCCCACTTTCTGCCAGGGTGAGTGGCTGCCAAGGGAGGCCATTTGCCATGGGAAAAAGAAGTCCTTTCCCCAGGGTCTGGGTGTCAGATGAAAGGTGGCCTTTGGGGTTCTGAGGACTTGTAGGGTAGTACTTACTGGCTAGAGTAGAGGAAATGGATTCTATTTGAATATCTGTCCCACAGGTCCTGGTTGTCCTTGATGGGCTGCAGCTGTGAGCATTGAAGAGAACTGGGATAAAAGGGGGCGGCTTAGCCATTCAGGGAGAGCCTTGAAGGAGCCCTGAACTGGGAAAGAACAGCATGCAGAAGAAAGCGTCTGTGCTGTGAAGATCTGCAGCCATAAGAACACACCGAGGAGGTATGGACTTTAGCAATCTGAGAACAGCATGATGGGACTCTAGAGAAATAGAACAACAACAAGTGGCAGCTTTAGATTTGGAGCAATCCAGCAAAGCTTGCAAATTTCTTGCTGGGCACCACCCTCTTGGTCAGGGCGAGTGGCCAGAAATGGAGGCAATTTTCCATGGGGAAAACAAAGTCATTGGCCCAGGCTCTGGGTGTCAGATGACTGGTGGCATCTGGGGCTCTAAGGACTTGCAGGGTCCTAGTTGCTGGCAGCTTTCGTTCTGGAAGGATCCAGCAGAGTTTGTAGATTCCTGGCTTGGCACCGCCCTGCCTGCCAGGCCAAGTGGCCACAAATGAAGGCCATTTTCCATGGGAAAAAGAAGTCCTTTCCCCAGGGTCTCAGGAATATGTTCAAGGTGGCGTTTGAGGCTCTAAGTACTTCCAGGGCCCTAGTTGCTGCCAGCTTTTCTTTTGGAAAAATCCAGCAACGATTGCATCATTCTAGCTAGGCTCCCACTTTCTGCCAGGGTGAGTGGCTGCCAAGGGAGGCCATTTGCCATGGGAAAAAGAAGTCCTTTCCCCAGGGTCTGGGTGTCAGATGAAAGGTGGCCTTTGGGGTTCTGAGGACTTGTAGGGTAGTACTTACTGGCTAGAGTAGAGGAAATGGATTCTATTTGAATATCTGTCCCACAGGTCCTGGTTGTCCTTGATGGGCTGCAGCTGTGAGCATTGAAGAGAACTGGGATAAAAGGGGGCGGCGTAGCCATTCAGGGAGAGCCTTGAAGGAGCCCTGAACTGGGAAAGAACAGCATGCAGAAGAAAGCGTCTGTGCTGTGAAGATCTGCAGCCATAAGAACACACCGAGGAGGTATGGACTTTAGCAATCTGAGAACAGCATGATGGGACTCTAGAGAAATAGAACAACAACAAGTGGCAGCTTTCGATTTGGAGCAATCCAGCAAAGCTTGCAAATTTCTTGCTGGGCACCACCCTCTTGGTCAGGGCGAGTGGCCAGAAATGGAGGCAATTTTCCATGGGGAAAACAAAGTCATTGGCCCAGGCTCTGGGTGTCAGATGACTGGTGGCATCTGGGGCTCTAAGGACTTGCAGGGTCCTAGTTGCTGGCAGCTTTCGTTCTGGAAGGATCCAGCAGAGTTTGTAGATTCCTGGCTTGGCACTGCCCTGCCTGCCAGGCCAAGTGGCCACAAATGAAGGCCATTTCCCATGGGAAAAACGAAGTCCTTTCCCCAGGGTCTCAGGAATATGTTCAAGGTGGCGTTTGAGGCTCTAAGTACTTCCAGGGCCCTAGTTGCTGGCAGCTTTTCTTTTGGAAAAATCCAGCAACGATTGCATCATTCTAGCTAGGCTCCCACTTTCTGCCAGGGTGAGTGGCTGCCAAGGGAGGCCATTTGCCATGGGAAAAAGAAGTCCTTTCCCCAGGGTCTGGGTGTCAGATGAAAGGTGGCCTTTGGGGTTCTGAGGACTTGTAGGGTACTACTTACTGGCTAGAGTAGAGGAAATGGATTCTATTTGAATATCTGTCCCACAGGTCCTGGTTGTCCTTGATGGGCTGCAGCTGTGAGCATTGAAGAGAACTGGGATAAAAGGGGGCGGCTTAGCCATTCAGGGAGAGCCTTGAAGGAGCCCTGAACTGGGAAAGAACAGCATGCAGAAGAAAGCGTCTGTGCTGTGAAGATCTGCAGCCATAAGAACACACCGAGGAGGTATGGACTTTAGCAATCTGAGAACAGCATGATGGGACTCTAGAGAAATAGAACAACAACAAGTGGTAGCTTTAGATTTGGAGCAATCCAGCAAAGCTTGCAAATTTCTTGCTGGGCACCACCCTCTTTGTCAGGGCGAGTGGCCAGAAATGGAGGCCATTTTCCATGGGGAAAACGAAGTCATTGGCCCAGGCTCTGGGTGTCAGATGACTGGTGGCATCTGGGGCTGTAAGGACTTGCAGGGTCCTAGTTGCTGGCAGCTTTCGTTCTGGAAGGATCCAGCAGAGTTTGTAGATTCCTGGATTGGCACTGCCCTGCCTGCCAGGCAGAGTGGCCAGAAATGAAGGCCATTTTCCATGGGAAAAACGAAGTCCTTTCCCCAGGGTCTCAGGAATATGTTCAAGGTGGCGTTTGAGGCTCTAAGTACTTCCAGGGCCCTAGTTGCTGCCAGCTTTTCTTTTGGAAAAATCCAGCAACGATTGCATCATTCTAGCTAGGCTCCCACTTTCTGCCAGGGTGAGTGGCTGCCAAGGGAGGCCATTTGCCATGGGAAAAAGAAGTCCTTTCCCCAGGGTCTGGGTGTCAGATGAAAGGTGGCCTTTGGGGTTCTGAGGACTTGTAGGGTAGTACTTACTGGCTAGAGTAGAGGAAATGGATTCTATTTGAATATCTGTCCCACAGGTCCTGGTTGTCCTTGATGGGCTGCAGCTGTGAGCATTGAAGAGAACTGGGATAAAAGGGGGCGGCGTAGCCATTCAGGGAGAGCCTTGAAGGAGCCCTGAACTGGGAAAGAACAGCATGCAGAAGAAAGCGTCTGTGCTGTGAAGATCTGCAGCCATAAGAACACACCGAGGAGGTATGGACTTTAGCAATCTGAGAACAGCATTATGGGACTCTAGAGAAATAGAACAACAACAAGTGGCAGCTTTCGATTTGGAGCAATCCAGCAAAGCTTGCAAATTTCTTGCTGGGCACCACCCTCTTGGTCAGGGCGAGTGGCCAGAAATGGAGGCAATTTTCCATGGGGAAAACAAAGTCATTGGCCCAGGCTCTGGGTGTCAGATGACTGGTGGCATCTGGGGCTCTAAGGACTTGCAGGGTCCTAGTTGCTGGCAGCTTTCGTTCTGGAAGGATCCAGCAGAGTTTGTAGATTCCTGGCTTGGCACTGCCCTGCCTGCCAGGCCAAGTGGCCACAAATGAAGGCCATTTTCCATGGGAAAAAGAAGTCCTTTCCCCAGGGTCTCAGTAATATGTTCAAGGTGGCGTTTGAGGCTCTAAGTACTTCCAGGGCCCTAGTTGCTGGCAGCTTTTCTTTTGGAAAAATCCAGCAACGATTGCATCATTCTAGCTAGGCTCCCACTTTCTGCCAGGGTGAGTGGCTGCCAAGGGAGGCCATTTGCCATGGGAAAAAGAAGTCCTTTCCCCAGGGTCTGGGTGTCAGATGAAAGGTGGCCTTTGGGGTTCTGAGGACTTGTAGGGTAGTACTTACTGGCTAGAGTAGAGGAAATGGATTCTATTTGAATATCTGTCTAGAGGCTTTGCCCCACAGGTCCTGGTTGTCCTTGATGGGCTGCAGCTGTGAGCATTGAAGAGAACTGGGATAAAAGGGGGCGGCGTAGCCATTCAGGGAGAGCCTTGAAGGAGCCCTGAACTGGGAAAGAACAGCATGCAGAAGAAAGCGTCTGTGCTGTGAAGATCTGCAGCCATAAGAACACACCGAGGAGGTATGGACTTTAGCAATCTGAGAACAGCATGATGGGACTCTAGAGAAATAGAACAACAACAAGTGGCAGCTTTAGATTTGGAGCAATCCAGCAAAGCTTGCAAATTTCTTGCTGGGCACCACCCTCTTGGTCAGGGCGAGTGGCCAGAAATGGAGGCAATTTTCCATGGGGAAAACAAAGTCATTGGCCCAGGCTCTGGGTGTCAGATGACTGGTGGCATCTGGGGCTCTAAGGACTTGCAGGGTCCTAGTTGCTGGCAGCTTTCGTTCTGGAAGGATCCAGCAGAGTTTGTAGATTCCTGGCTTGGCACTGCCCTGCCTGCCAGGCCAAGTGGCCACAAATGAAGGCCATTTCCCATGGGAAAAACGAAGTCCTTTCCCCAGGGTCTCAGGAATATGTTCAAGGTGGCGTTTGAGGCTCTAAGTACTTCCAGGGCCCTAGTTGCTGGCAGCTTTTCTTTTGGAAAAATCCAGCAACGATTGCATCATTCTAGCTAGGCTCCCACTTTCTGCCAGGGTGAGTGGCTGCCAAGGGAGGCCATTTGCCATGGGAAAAAGAAGTCCTTTCCCCAGGGTCTGGGTGTCAGATGAAAGGTGGCCTTTGGGGTTCTGAGGACTTGTAGGGTAGTACTTACTGGCTAGAGTAGAGGAAATGGATTCTATTTGAATATCTGTCCCACAGGTCCTGGTTGTCCTTGATGGGCTGCAGCTGTGAGCATTGAAGAGAACTGGGATAAAAGGGGGCGGCTTAGCCATTCAGGGAGAGCCTTGAAGGAGCCCTGAACTGGGAAAGAACAGCATGCAGAAGAAAGCGTCTGTGCTGTGAAGATCTGCAGCCATAAGAACACACCGAGGAGGTATGGACTTTAGCAATCTGAGAACAGCATGATGGGACTCTAGAGAAATAGAACAACAACAAGTGGTAGCTTTAGATTTGGAGCAATCCAGCAAAGCTTGCAAATTTCTTGCTGGGCACCACCCTCTTGGTCAGGGCGAGTGGCCAGAAATGGAGGCCATTTTCCATGGGGAAAATGAAGTCATTGGCCCAGGCTCTGGGTGTCAGATGACTGGTGGCATCTGGGGCTCTAAGGACTTGCAGGGTCCTAGTTGCTGGCAGCTTTCGTTCTGGAAGGATCCAGCAGAGTTTGTAGATTCCTGGCTTGGCACTGCCCTGCCTGCCAGGCCAAGTGGCCAGAAATGAAGGCCATTTTCCATGGGAAAAACGAAGTCCTTTCCCCAGGGTCTCAGGAATATGTTCAAGGTGGCGTTTGAGGCTCTAAGTACTTCCAGGGCCCTAGTTGCTGCCAGCTTTTCTTTTGGAAAAATCCAGCAACGATTGCATCATTCTAGCTAGGCTCCCACTTTCTGCCAGGGTGAGTGGCTGCCAAGGGAGGCCATTTGCCATGGGAAAAAGAAGTCCTTTCCCCAGGGTCTGGGTGTCAGATGAAAGGTGGCCTTTGGGGTTCTGAGGACTTGTAGGGTAGTACTTACTGGCTAGAGTAGAGGAAATGGATTCTATTTGAATATCTGTCCCACAGGTCCTGGTTGTCCTTGATGGGCTGCAGCTGTGAGCATTGAAGAGAACTGGGATAAAAGGGGGCGGCGTAGCCATTCAGGGAGAGCCTTGAAGGAGCCCTGAACTGGGAAAGAACAGCATGCAGAAGAAAGCGTCTGTGCTGTGAAGATCTGCAGCCATAAGAACACACCGAGGAGGTATGGACTTTAGCAATCTGAGAACAGCATGATGGGACTCTAGAGAAATAGAACAACAACAAGTGGCAGCTTTCGATTTGGAGCAATCCAGCAAAGCTTGCAAATTTCTTGCTGGGCACCACCCTCTTGGTCAGGGCGAGTGGCCAGAAATGGAGGCCATTTTCCATGGGGAAAACGAAGTCATTGGCCCAGGCTCTGGGTGTCAGATGACTGGTGGCATCTGGGGCTCTAAGGACTTGCAGGGTCCTAGTTGCTGGCAGCTTTCGTTCTGGAAGGATCCAGCACAGTTTGTAGATTCCTGGCTTGGCACTGCCCTGCCTGCCAGGCCAAGTGGCCACAAATGAAGGCCATTTTCCATGGGAAAAACGAAGTCCTTTCCCCAGGGTCTCAGTAATATGTTCAAGGTGGCGTTTGAGGCTCTAAGTACTTCCAGGGCCCTAGTTGCTGGCAGCTTTTCTTTTGGAAAAATCCAGCAACGATTGCATCATTCTAGCTAGGCTCCCACTTTCTGCCAGGGTGAGTGGCTGCCAAGGGAGGCCATTTGCCATGGGAAAAAGAAGTCCTTTCCCCAGGGTCTGGGTGTCAGATGAAAGGTGGCCTTTGGGGTTCTGAGGACTTGTAGGGTAGTACTTACTGGCTAGAGTAGAGGAAATGGATTCTATTTGAATATCTGTCTAGAGGCTTTGCCCCACAGGTCCTGGTTGTCCTTGATGGGCTGCAGCTGTGAGCATTGAAGAGAACTGGGATAAAAGGGGGCGGCGTAGCCATTCAGGGAGAGCCTTGAAGGAGCCCTGAACTGGGAAAGAACAGCATGCAGAAGAAAGCGTCTGTGCTGTGAAGATCTGCAGCCATAAGAACACACCGAGGAGGTATGGACTTTAGCAATCTGAGAACAGCATTATGGGACTCTAGAGAAATAGAACAACAACAAGTGGCAGCTTTCGATTTGGAGCAATCCAGCAAAGCTTGCAAATTTCTTGCTGGGCACCACCCTCTTGGTCAGGGCGAGTGGCCAGAAATGGAGGCCATTTTCCATGGGGAAAACGAAGTCATTGGCCCAGGCTCTGGGTGTCAGATGACTGGTGGCATCTGGGGCTGTAAGGACTTGCAGGGTCCTAGTTGCTGGCAGCTTTCGTTCTGGAAGGATCCAGCAGAGTTTGTAGATTCCTGGCTTGGCACTGCCCTGCCTGCCAGGCCAAGTGGCCACAAATGAAGGCCATTTTCCATGGGAAAAACGAAGTCCTTTCCCCAGGGTCTCAGTAATATGTTCAAGGTGGCGTTTGAGGCTCTAAGTACTTCCAGGGCCCTAGTTGCTGGCAGCTTTTCTTTTGGAAAAATCCAGCAACGATTGCATCATTCTAGCTAGGCTCCCACTTTCTGCCAGGGTGAGTGGCTGCCAAGGGAGGCCATTTGCCATGGGAAAAAGAAGTCCTTTCCCCAGGGTCTGGGTGTCAGATGAAAGGTGGCCTTTGGGGTTCTGAGGACTTGTAGGGTAGTACTTACTGGCTAGAGTAGAGGAAATGGATTCTATTTGAATATCTGTCTAGAGGCTTTGCCCCACAGGTCCTGGTTGTCCTTGATGGGCTGCAGCTGTGAGCATTGAAGAGAACTGGGATAAAAGGGGGCGGCGTAGCCATTCAGGGAGAGCCTTGAAGGAGCCCTGAACTGGGAAAGAACAGCATGCAGAAGAAAGCGTCTGTGCTGTGAAGATCTGCAGCCATAAGAACACACCGAGGAGGTATGGACTTTAGCAATCTGAGAACAGCATGATGGGACTCTAGAGAAATAGAACAACAACAAGTGGTAGCTTTAGATTTGGAGCAATCCAGCAAAGCTTGCAAATTTCTTGCTGGGCACCACCCTCTTGGTCAGGGCGAGTGGCCAGAAATGGAGGCCATTTTCCATGGGGAAAACGAAGTCATTGGCCCAGGCTCTGGGTGTCAGATGACTGGTGGCATCTGGGGCTGTAAGGACTTGCAGGGTCCTAGTTGCTGGCAGCTTTCGTTCTGGAAGGATCCAGCACAGTTTGTAGATTCCTGGCTTGGCACTGCCCTGCCTGCCAGGCCAAGTGGCCACAAATGAAGGCCATTTTCCATGGGAAAAACGAAGTCCTTTCCCCAGGGTCTCAGTAATATGTTCAAGGTGGCGTTTGAGGCTCTAAGTACTTCCAGGGCCCTAGTTGCTGCCAGCTTTTCTTTTGGAAAAATCCAGCAACGATTGCATCATTCTAGCTAGGCTCCCACTTTCTGCCAGGGTGAGTGGCTGCCAAGGGAGGCCATTTGCCATGGGAAAAAGAAGTCCTTTCCCCAGGGTCTGGGTGTCAGATGAAAGGTGGCCTTTGGGGTTCTGAGGACTTGTAGGGTAGTACTTACTGGCTAGAGTAGAGGAAATGGATTCTATTTGAATATCTGTCCCACAGGTCCTGGTTGTCCTTGATGGGCTGCAGCTGTGAGCATTGAAGAGAACTGGGATAAAAGGGGGCGGCTTAGCCATTCAGGGAGAGCCTTGAAGGAGCCCTGAACTGGGAAAGAACAGCATGCAGAAGAAAGCGTCTGTGCTGTGAAGATCTGCAGCCATAAGAACACACCGAGGAGGTATGGACTTTAGCAATCTGAGAACAGCATGATGGGACTCTAGAGAAATAGAACAACAACAAGTGGCAGCTTTAGATTTGGAGCAATCCAGCAAAGCTTGC
Organism: Agelaius phoeniceus; assembly: GCF_051311805.1. Classification (NCBI taxonomy): domain Eukaryota; kingdom Metazoa; phylum Chordata; class Aves; order Passeriformes; family Icteridae; genus Agelaius; species Agelaius phoeniceus. The sequence continues at coordinate 98,866 of NW_027509903.1, read as the reverse complement.
AAATTTCTTGCTGGGCACCACCCTCTTGGTCAGGGCGAGTGGCCAGAAATGGAGGCAATTTTCCATGGGGAAAACAAAGTCATTGGCCCAGGCTCTGGGTGTCAGATGACTGGTGGCATCTGGGGCTCTAAGGACTTGCAGGGTCCTAGTTGCTGGCAGCTTTCGTTCTGGAAGGATCCAGCAGAGTTTGTAGATTCCTGGCTTGGCACCGCCCTGCCTGCCAGGCCAAGTGGCCACAAATGAAGGCCATTTTCCATGGGAAAAAGAAGTCCTTTCCCCAGGGTCTCAGGAATATGTTCAAGGTGGCGTTTGAGGCTCTAAGTACTTCCAGGGCCCTAGTTGCTGCCAGCTTTTCTTTTGGAAAAATCCAGCAACGATTGCATCATTCTAGCTAGGCTCCCACTTTCTGCCAGGGTGAGTGGCTGCCAAGGGAGGCCATTTGCCATGGGAAAAAGAAGTCCTTTCCCCAGGGTCTGGGTGTCAGATGAAAGGTGGCCTTTGGGGTTCTGAGGACTTGTAGGGTAGTACTTACTGGCTAGAGTAGAGGAAATGGATTCTATTTGAATATCTGTCCCACAGGTCCTGGTTGTCCTTGATGGGCTGCAGCTGTGAGCATTGAAGAGAACTGGGATAAAAGGGGGCGGCGTAGCCATTCAGGGAGAGCCTTGAAGGAGCCCTGAACTGGGAAAGAACAGCATGCAGAAGAAAGCGTCTGTGCTGTGAAGATCTGCAGCCATAAGAACACACCGAGGAGGTATGGACTTTAGCAATCTGAGAACAGCATGATGGGACTCTAGAGAAATAGAACAACAACAAGTGGCAGCTTTCGATTTGGAGCAATCCAGCAAAGCTTGCAAATTTCTTGCTGGGCACCACCCTCTTGGTCAGGGCGAGTGGCCAGAAATGGAGGCAATTTTCCATGGGGAAAACAAAGTCATTGGCCCAGGCTCTGGGTGTCAGATGACTGGTGGCATCTGGGGCTCTAAGGACTTGCAGGGTCCTAGTTGCTGGCAGCTTTCGTTCTGGAAGGATCCAGCAGAGTTTGTAGATTCCTGGCTTGGCACTGCCCTGCCTGCCAGGCCAAGTGGCCACAAATGAAGGCCATTTCCCATGGGAAAAACGAAGTCCTTTCCCCAGGGTCTCAGGAATATGTTCAAGGTGGCGTTTGAGGCTCTAAGTACTTCCAGGGCCCTAGTTGCTGGCAGCTTTTCTTTTGGAAAAATCCAGCAACGATTGCATCATTCTAGCTAGGCTCCCACTTTCTGCCAGGGTGAGTGGCTGCCAAGGGAGGCCATTTGCCATGGGAAAAAGAAGTCCTTTCCCCAGGGTCTGGGTGTCAGATGAAAGGTGGCCTTTGGGGTTCTGAGGACTTGTAGGGTACTACTTACTGGCTAGAGTAGAGGAAATGGATTCTATTTGAATATCTGTCCCACAGGTCCTGGTTGTCCTTGATGGGCTGCAGCTGTGAGCATTGAAGAGAACTGGGATAAAAGGGGGCGGCTTAGCCATTCAGGGAGAGCCTTGAAGGAGCCCTGAACTGGGAAAGAACAGCATGCAGAAGAAAGCGTCTGTGCTGTGAAGATCTGCAGCCATAAGAACACACCGAGGAGGTATGGACTTTAGCAATCTGAGAACAGCATGATGGGACTCTAGAGAAATAGAACAACAACAAGTGGTAGCTTTAGATTTGGAGCAATCCAGCAAAGCTTGCAAATTTCTTGCTGGGCACCACCCTCTTTGTCAGGGCGAGTGGCCAGAAATGGAGGCCATTTTCCATGGGGAAAACGAAGTCATTGGCCCAGGCTCTGGGTGTCAGATGACTGGTGGCATCTGGGGCTGTAAGGACTTGCAGGGTCCTAGTTGCTGGCAGCTTTCGTTCTGGAAGGATCCAGCAGAGTTTGTAGATTCCTGGCTTGGCACTGCCCTGCCTGCCAGGCAGAGTGGCCAGAAATGAAGGCCATTTTCCATGGGAAAAACGAAGTCCTTTCCCCAGGGTCTCAGGAATATGTTCAAGGTGGCGTTTGAGGCTCTAAGTACTTCCAGGGCCCTAGTTGCTGCCAGCTTTTCTTTTGGAAAAATCCAGCAACGATTGCATCATTCTAGCTAGGCTCCCACTTTCTGCCAGGGTGAGTGGCTGCCAAGGGAGGCCATTTGCCATGGGAAAAAGAAGTCCTTTCCCCAGGGTCTGGGTGTCAGATGAAAGGTGGCCTTTGGGGTTCTGAGGACTTGTAGGGTAGTACTTACTGGCTAGAGTAGAGGAAATGGATTCTATTTGAATATCTGTCCCACAGGTCCTGGTTGTCCTTGATGGGCTGCAGCTGTGAGCATTGAAGAGAACTGGGATAAAAGGGGGCGGCGTAGCCATTCAGGGAGAGCCTTGAAGGAGCCCTGAACTGGGAAAGAACAGCATGCAGAAGAAAGCGTCTGTGCTGTGAAGATCTGCAGCCATAAGAACACACCGAGGAGGTATGGACTTTAGCAATCTGAGAACAGCATTATGGGACTCTAGAGAAATAGAACAACAACAAGTGGCAGCTTTCGATTTGGAGCAATCCAGCAAAGCTTGCAAATTTCTTGCTGGGCACCACCCTCTTGGTCAGGGCGAGTGGCCAGAAATGGAGGCAATTTTCCATGGGGAAAACAAAGTCATTGGCCCAGGCTCTGGGTGTCAGATGACTGGTGGCATCTGGGGCTCTAAGGACTTGCAGGGTCCTAGTTGCTGGCAGCTTTCGTTCTGGAAGGATCCAGCAGAGTTTGTAGATTCCTGGCTTGGCACTGCCCTGCCTGCCAGGCCAAGTGGCCACAAATGAAGGCCATTTTCCATGGGAAAAAGAAGTCCTTTCCCCAGGGTCTCAGTAATATGTTCAAGGTGGCGTTTGAGGCTCTAAGTACTTCCAGGGCCCTAGTTGCTGGCAGCTTTTCTTTTGGAAAAATCCAGCAACGATTGCATCATTCTAGCTAGGCTCCCACTTTCTGCCAGGGTGAGTGGCTGCCAAGGGAGGCCATTTGCCATGGGAAAAAGAAGTCCTTTCCCCAGGGTCTGGGTGTCAGATGAAAGGTGGCCTTTGGGGTTCTGAGGACTTGTAGGGTAGTACTTACTGGCTAGAGTAGAGGAAATGGATTCTATTTGAATATCTGTCTAGAGGCTTTGCCCCACAGGTCCTGGTTGTCCTTGATGGGCTGCAGCTGTGAGCATTGAAGAGAACTGGGATAAAAGGGGGCGGCGTAGCCATTCAGGGAGAGCCTTGAAGGAGCCCTGAACTGGGAAAGAACAGCATGCAGAAGAAAGCGTCTGTGCTGTGAAGATCTGCAGCCATAAGAACACACCGAGGAGGTATGGACTTTAGCAATCTGAGAACAGCATGATGGGACTCTAGAGAAATAGAACAACAACAAGTGGCAGCTTTAGATTTGGAGCAATCCAGCAAAGCTTGCAAATTTCTTGCTGGGCACCACCCTCTTGGTCAGGGCGAGTGGCCAGAAATGGAGGCAATTTTCCATGGGGAAAACAAAGTCATTGGCCCAGGCTCTGGGTGTCAGATGACTGGTGGCATCTGGGGCTCTAAGGACTTGCAGGGTCCTAGTTGCTGGCAGCTTTCGTTCTGGAAGGATCCAGCAGAGTTTGTAGATTCCTGGCTTGGCACTGCCCTGCCTGCCAGGCCAAGTGGCCACAAATGAAGGCCATTTTCCATGGGAAAAAGAAGTCCTTTCCCCAGGGTCTCAGGAATATGTTCAAGGTGGCGTTTGAGGCTCTAAGTACTTCCAGGGCCCTAGTTGCTGGCAGCTTTTCTTTTGGAAAAATCCAGCAACGATTGCATCATTCTAGCTAGGCTCCCACTTTCTGCCAGGGTGAGTGGCTGCCAAGGGAGGCCATTTGCCATGGGAAAAAGAAGTCCTTTCCCCAGGGTCTGGGTGTCAGATGAAAGGTGGCCTTTGGGGTTCTGAGGACTTGTAGGGTAGTACTTACTGGCTAGAGTAGAGGAAATGGATTCTATTTGAATATCTGTCCCACAGGTCCTGGTTGTCCTTGATGGGCTGCAGCTGTGAGCATTGAAGAGAACTGGGATAAAAGGGGGCGGCTTAGCCATTCAGGGAGAGCCTTGAAGGAGCCCTGAACTGGGAAAGAACAGCATGCAGAAGAAAGCGTCTGTGCTGTGAAGATCTGCAGCCATAAGAACACACCGAGGAGGTATGGACTTTAGCAATCTGAGAACAGCATGATGGGACTCTAGAGAAATAGAACAACAACAAGTGGTAGCTTTAGATTTGGAGCAATCCAGCAAAGCTTGCAAATTTCTTGCTGGGCACCACCCTCTTGGTCAGGGCGAGTGGCCAGAAATGGAGGCCATTTTCCATGGGGAAAATGAAGTCATTGGCCCAGGCTCTGGGTGTCAGATGACTGGTGGCATCTGGGGCTCTAAGGACTTGCAGGGTCCTAGTTGCTGGCAGCTTTCGTTCTGGAAGGATCCAGCAGAGTTTGTAGATTCCTGGCTTGGCACTGCCCTGCCTGCCAGGCCAAGTGGCCAGAAATGAAGGCCATTTTCCATGGGAAAAACGAAGTCCTTTCCCCAGGGTCTCAGGAATATGTTCAAGGTGGCGTTTGAGGCTCTAAGTACTTCCAGGGCCCTAGTTGCTGCCAGCTTTTCTTTTGGAAAAATCCAGCAACGATTGCATCATTCTAGCTAGGCTCCCACTTTCTGCCAGGGTGAGTGGCTGCCAAGGGAGGCCATTTGCCATGGGAAAAAGAAGTCCTTTCCCCAGGGTCTGGGTGTCAGATGAAAGGTGGCCTTTGGGGTTCTGAGGACTTGTAGGGTAGTACTTACTGGCTAGAGTAGAGGAAATGGATTCTATTTGAATATCTGTCCCACAGGTCCTGGTTGTCCTTGATGGGCTGCAGCTGTGAGCATTGAAGAGAACTGGGATAAAAGGGGGCGGCGTAGCCATTCAGGGAGAGCCTTGAAGGAGCCCTGAACTGGGAAAGAACAGCATGCAGAAGAAAGCGTCTGTGCTGTGAAGATCTGCAGCCATAAGAACACACCGAGGAGGTATGGACTTTAGCAATCTGAGAACAGCATGATGGGACTCTAGAGAAATAGAACAACAACAAGTGGCAGCTTTCGATTTGGAGCAATCCAGCAAAGCTTGCAAATTTCTTGCTGGGCACCACCCTCTTGGTCAGGGCGAGTGGCCAGAAATGGAGGCCATTTTCCATGGGGAAAACGAAGTCATTGGCCCAGGCTCTGGGTGTCAGATGACTGGTGGCATCTGGGGCTCTAAGGACTTGCAGGGTCCTAGTTGCTGGCAGCTTTCGTTCTGGAAGGATCCAGCACAGTTTGTAGATTCCTGGCTTGGCACTGCCCTGCCTGCCAGGCCAAGTGGCCACAAATGAAGGCCATTTTCCATGGGAAAAACGAAGTCCTTTCCCCAGGGTCTCAGTAATATGTTCAAGGTGGCGTTTGAGGCTCTAAGTACTTCCAGGGCCCTAGTTGCTGGCAGCTTTTCTTTTGGAAAAATCCAGCAACGATTGCATCATTCTAGCTAGGCTCCCACTTTCTGCCAGGGTGAGTGGCTGCCAAGGGAGGCCATTTGCCATGGGAAAAAGAAGTCCTTTCCCCAGGGTCTGGGTGTCAGATGAAAGGTGGCCTTTGGGGTTCTGAGGACTTGTAGGGTAGTACTTACTGGCTAGAGTAGAGGAAATGGATTCTATTTGAATATCTGTCTAGAGGCTTTGCCCCACAGGTCCTGGTTGTCCTTGATGGGCTGCAGCTGTGAGCATTGAAGAGAACTGGGATAAAAGGGGGCGGCGTAGCCATTCAGGGAGAGCCTTGAAGGAGCCCTGAACTGGGAAAGAACAGCATGCAGAAGAAAGCGTCTGTGCTGTGAAGATCTGCAGCCATAAGAACACACCGAGGAGGTATGGACTTTAGCAATCTGAGAACAGCATTATGGGACTCTAGAGAAATAGAACAACAACAAGTGGCAGCTTTCGATTTGGAGCAATCCAGCAAAGCTTGCAAATTTCTTGCTGGGCACCACCCTCTTGGTCAGGGCGAGTGGCCAGAAATGGAGGCCATTTTCCATGGGGAAAACGAAGTCATTGGCCCAGGCTCTGGGTGTCAGATGACTGGTGGCATCTGGGGCTGTAAGGACTTGCAGGGTCCTAGTTGCTGGCAGCTTTCGTTCTGGAAGGATCCAGCAGAGTTTGTAGATTCCTGGCTTGGCACTGCCCTGCCTGCCAGGCCAAGTGGCCACAAATGAAGGCCATTTTCCATGGGAAAAACGAAGTCCTTTCCCCAGGGTCTCAGTAATATGTTCAAGGTGGCGTTTGAGGCTCTAAGTACTTCCAGGGCCCTAGTTGCTGCCAGCTTTTCTTTTGGAAAAATCCAGCAACGATTGCATCATTCTAGCTAGGCTCCCACTTTCTGCCAGGGTGAGTGGCTGCCAAGGGAGGCCATTTGCCATGGGAAAAAGAAGTCCTTTCCCCAGGGTCTGGGTGTCAGATGAAAGGTGGCCTTTGGGGTTCTGAGGACTTGTAGGGTAGTACTTACTGGCTAGAGTAGAGGAAATGGATTCTATTTGAATATCTGTCTAGAGGCTTTGCCCCACAGGTCCTGGTTGTCCTTGATGGGCTGCAGCTGTGAGCATTGAAGAGAACTGGGATAAAAGGGGGCGGCGTAGCCATTCAGGGAGAGCCTTGAAGGAGCCCTGAACTGGGAAAGAACAGCATGCAGAAGAAAGCGTCTGTGCTGTGAAGATCTGCAGCCATAAGAACACACCGAGGAGGTATGGACTTTAGCAATCTGAGAACAGCATGATGGGACTCTAGAGAAATAAAACAACAAGAAGTGGCAGCTTTCGATTTGGAGCAATCCAGCAAAGCTTGCAAATTTCTTGCTGGGCACCACCCTCTTGGTCAGGGCGAGTGGCCAGAAATGGAGGCCATTTTCCATGGGGAAAACGAAGTCATTGGCCCAGGCTCTGGGTGTCAGATGACTGGTGGCATCTGGGGCTCTAAGGACTTGCAGGGTCCTAGTTGCTGGCAGCTTTCGTTCTGGAAGGATCCAGCAGAGTTTGTAGATTCCTGGCTTGGCACCGCCCTGCCTGCCAGGCCAAGTGGCCACAAATGAAGGCCATTTTCCATGGGAAAAAGAAGTCCTTTCCCCAGGGTCTCAGGAATATGTTCAAGGTGGCGTTTGAGGCTCTAAGTACTTCCAGGGCCCTAGTTGCTGCCAGCTTTTCTTTTGGAAAAATCCAGCAACGATTGCATCATTCTAGCTAGGCTCCCACTTTCTGCCAGGGTGAGTGGCTGCCAAGGGAGGCCATTTGCCATGGGAAAAAGAAGTCCTTTCCCCAGGGTCTGGGTGTCAGATGAAAGGTGGCCTTTGGGGTTCTGAGGACTTGTAGGGTAGTACTTACTGGCTAGAGTAGAGGAAATGGATTCTATTTGAATATCTGTCCCACAGGTCCTGGTTGTCCTTGATGGGCTGCAGCTGTGAGCATTGAAGAGAACTGGGATAAAAGGGGGCGGCTTAGCCATTCAGGGAGAGCCTTGAAGGAGCCCTGAACTGGGAAAGAACAGCATGCAGAAGAAAGCGTCTGTGCTGTGAAGATCTGCAGCCATAAGAACACACCGAGGAGGTATGGACTTTAGCAATCTGAGAACAGCATGATGGGACTCTAGAGAAATAGAACAACAACAAGTGGTAGCTTTAGATTTGGAGCAATCCAGCAAAGCTTGCAAATTTCTTGCTGGGCACCACCCTCTTGGTCAGGGCGAGTGGCCAGAAATGGAGGCCATTTTCCATGGGGAAAACAAAGTCATTGGCCCAGGCTCTGGGTGTCAGATGACTGGTGGCATCTGGGGCTCTAAGGACTTGCAGGGTCCTAGTTGCTGGCAGCTTTCGTTCTGGAAGGATCCAGCACAGTTTGTAGATTCCTGGCTTGGCACTGCCCTGCCTGCCAGGCAGAGTGGCCACAAATGAAGGCCATTTTCCATGGGAAAAACGAAGTCCTTTCCCCAGGGTCTCAGGAATATGTTCAAGGTGGCGTTTGAGGCTCTAAGTACTTCCAGGGCCCTAGTTGCTGCCAGCTTTTCTTTTGGAAAAATCCAGCAACGATTGCATCATTCTAGCTAGGCTCCCACTTTCTGCCAGGGTGAGTGGCTGCCAAGGGAGGCCATTTGCCATGGGAAAAAGAAGTCCTTTCCCCAGGGTCTGGGTGTCAGATGAAAGGTGGCCTTTGGGGTTCTGAGGACTTGTAGGGTAGTACTTACTGGCTAGAGTAGAGGAAATGGATTCTATTTGAATATCTGTCTAGAGGCTTTGCCCCACAGGTCCTGGTTGTCCTTGATGGGCTGCAGCTGTGAGCATTGAAGAGAACTGGGATAAAAGGGGGCGGCGTAGCCATTCAGGGAGAGCCTTGAAGGAGCCCTGAACTGGGAAAGAACAGCATGCAGAAGAAAGCGTCTGTGCTGTGAAGATCTGCAGCCATAAGAACACACCGAGGAGGTATGGACTTTAGCAATCTGAGAACAGCATGATGGGACTCTAGAGAAATAGAACAACAACAAGTGGCAGCTTTCGATTTGGAGCAATCCAGCAAAGCTTGCAAATTTCTTGCTGGGCACCACCCTCTTGGTCAGGGCGAGTGGCCAGAAATGGAGGCAATTTTCCATGGGGAAAACAAAGTCATTGGCCCAGGCTCTGGGTGTCAGATGACTGGTGGCATCTGGGGCTCTAAGGACTTGCAGGGTCCTAGTTGCTGGCAGCTTTCGTTCTGGAAGGATCCAGCAGAGTTTGTAGATTCCTGGCTTGGCACTGCCCTGCCTGCCAGGCCAAGTGGCCACAAATGAAGGCCATTTTCCATGGGAAAAAGAAGTCCTTTCCCCAGGGTCTCAGGAATATGTTCAAGGTGGCGTTTGAGGCTCTAAGTACTTCCAGGGCCCTAGTTGCTGGCAGCTTTTCTTTTGGAAAAATCCAGCAACGATTGCATCATTCTAGCTAGGCTCCCACTTTCTGCCAGGGTGAGTGGCTGCCAAGGGAGGCCATTTGCCATGGGAAAAAGAAGTCCTTTCCCCAGGGTCTGGGTGTCAGATGAAAGGTGGCCTTTGGGGTTCTGAGGACTTGTAGGGTAGTACTTACTGGCTAGAGTAGAGGAAATGGATTCTATTTGAATATCTGTCCCACAGGTCCTGGTTGTCCTTGATGGGCTGCAGCTGTGAGCATTGAAGAGAACTGGGATAAAAGGGGGCGGCTTAGCCATTCAGGGAGAGCCTTGAAGGAGCCCTGAACTGGGAAAGAACAGCATGCAGAAGAAAGCGTCTGTGCTGTGAAGATCTGCAGCCATAAGAACACACCGAGGAGGTATGGACTTTAGCAATCTGAGAACAGCATGATGGGACTCTAGAGAAATAGAACAACAACAAGTGGTAGCTTTAGATTTGGAGCAATCCAGCAAAGCTTGCAAATTTCTTGCTGGGCACCACCCTCTTGGTCAGGGCGAGTGGCCAGAAATGGAGGCCATTTTCCATGGGGAAAATGAAGTCATTGGCCCAGGCTCTGGGTGTCAGATGACTGGTGGCATCTGGGGCTCTAAGGACTTGCAGGGTCCTAGTTGCTGGCAGCTTTCGTTCTGGAAGGATCCAGCAGAGTTTGTAGATTCCTGGCTTGGCACTGCCCTGCCTGCCAGGCCAAGTGGCCAGAAATGAAGGCCATTTTCCATGGGAAAAACGAAGTCCTTTCCCCAGGGTCTCAGGAATATGTTCAAGGTGGCGTTTGAGGCTCTAAGTACTTCCAGGGCCCTAGTTGCTGCCAGCTTTTCTTTTGGAAAAATCCAGCAACGATTGCATCATTCTAGCTAGGCTCCCACTTTCTGCCAGGGTGAGTGGCTGCCAAGGGAGGCCATTTGCCATGGGAAAAAGAAGTCCTTTCCCCAGGGTCTGGGTGTCAGATGAAAGGTGGCCTTTGGGGTTCTGAGGACTTGTAGGGTAGTACTTACTGGCTAGAGTAGAGGAAATGGATTCTATTTGAATATCTGTCCCACAGGTCCTGGTTGTCCTTGATGGGCTGCAGCTGTGAGCATTGAAGAGAACTGGGATAAAAGGGGGCGGCGTAGCCATTCAGGGAGAGCCTTGAAGGAGCCCTGAACTGGGAAAGAACAGCATGCAGAAGAAAGCGTCTGTGCTGTGAAGATCTGCAGCCATAAGAACACACCGAGGAGGTATGGACTTTAGCAATCTGAGAACAGCATGATGGGACTCTAGAGAAATAGAACAACAACAAGTGGCAGCTTTCGATTTGGAGCAATCCAGCAAAGCTTGCAAATTTCTTGCTGGGCACCACCCTCTTGGTCAGGGCGAGTGGCCAGAAATGGAGGCCATTTTCCATGGGGAAAACGAAGTCATTGGCCCAGGCTCTGGGTGTCAGATGACTGGTGGCATCTGGGGCTCTAAGGACTTGCAGGGTCCTAGTTGCTGGCAGCTTTCGTTCTGGAAGGATCCAGCACAGTTTGTAGATTCCTGGCTTGGCACTGCCCTGCCTGCCAGGCCAAGTGGCCACAAATGAAGGCCATTTTCCATGGGAAAAACGAAGTCCTTTCCCCAGGGTCTCAGTAATATGTTCAAGGTGGCGTTTGAGGCTCTAAGTACTTCCAGGGCCCTAGTTGCTGGCAGCTTTTCTTTTGGAAAAATCCAGCAACGATTGCATCATTCTAGCTAGGCTCCCACTTTCTGCCAGGGTGAGTGGCTGCCAAGGGAGGCCATTTGCCATGGGAAAAAGAAGTCCTTTCCCCAGGGTCTGGGTGTCAGATGAAAGGTGGCCTTTGGGGTTCTGAGGACTTGTAGGGTAGTACTTACTGGCTAGAGTAGAGGAAATGGATTCTATTTGAATATCTGTCTAGAGGCTTTGCCCCACAGGTCCTGGTTGTCCTTGATGGGCTGCAGCTGTGAGCATTGAAGAGAACTGGGATAAAAGGGGGCGGCGTAGCCATTCAGGGAGAGCCTTGAAGGAGCCCTGAACTGGGAAAGAACAGCATGCAGAAGAAAGCGTCTGTGCTGTGAAGATCTGCAGCCATAAGAACACACCGAGGAGGTATGGACTTTAGCAATCTGAGAACAGCATGATGGGACTCTAGAGAAATAGAACAACAACAAGTGGCAGCTTTCGATTTGGAGCAATCCAGCAAAGCTTGCAAATTTCTTGCTGGGCACCACCCTCTTGGTCAGGGCGAGTGGCCAGAAATGGAGGCCATTTTCCATGGGGAAAACGAAGTCATTGGCCCAGGCTCTGGGTGTCAGATGACTGGTGGCATCTGGGGCTGTAAGGACTTGCAGGGTCCTAGTTGCTGGCAGCTTTCGTTCTGGAAGGATCCAGCAGAGTTTGTAGATTCCTGGCTTGGCACTGCCCTGCCTGCCAGGCCAAGTGGCCACAAATGAAGGCCATTTTCCATGGGAAAAACGAAGTCCTTTCCCCAGGGTCTCAGTAATATGTTCAAGGTGGCGTTTGAGGCTCTAAGTACTTCCAGGGCCCTAGTTGCTGCCAGCTTTTCTTTTGGAAAAATCCAGCAACGATTGCATCATTCTAGCTAGGCTCCCACTTTCTGCCAGGGTGAGTGGCTGCCAAGGGAGGCCATTTGCCATGGGAAAAAGAAGTCCTTTCCCCAGGGTCTGGGTGTCAGATGAAAGGTGGCCTTTGGGGTTCTGAGGACTTGTAGGGTAGTACTTACTGGCTAGAGTAGAGGAAATGGATTCTATTTGAATATCTGTCTAGAGGCTTTGCCCCACAGGTCCTGGTTGTCCTTGATGGGCTGCAGCTGTGAGCATTGAAGAGAACTGGGATAAAAGGGGGCGGCGTAGCCATTCAGGGAGAGCCTTGAAGGAGCCCTGAACTGGGAAAGAACAGCATGCAGAAGAAAGCGTCTGTGCTGTGAAGATCTGCAGCCATAAGAACACACCGAGGAGGTATGGACTTTAGCAATCTGAGAACAGCATGATGGGACTCTAGAGAAATAAAACAACAAGAAGTGGCAGCTTTCGATTTGGAGCAATCCAGCAAAGCTTGCAAATTTCTTGCTGGGCACCACCCTCTTGGTCAGGGCGAGTGGCCAGAAATGGAGGCCATTTTCCATGGGGAAAACGAAGTCATTGGCCCAGGCTCTGGGTGTCAGATGACTGGTGGCATCTGGGGCTGTAAGGACTTGCAGGGTCCTAGTTGCTGGCAGCTTTCGTTCTGGAAGGATCCAGCACAGTTTGTAGATTCCTGGCTTGGCACTGCCCTGCCTGCCAGGCCAAGTGGCCACAAATGAAGGCCATTTTCCATGGGAAAAACGAAGTCCTTTCCCCAGGGTCTCAGTAATATGTTCAAGGTGGCGTTTGAGGCTCTAAGTACTTCCAGGGCCCTAGTTGCTGCCAGCTTTTCTTTTGGAAAAATCCAGCAACGATTGCATCATTCTAGCTAGGCTCCCACTTTCTGCCAGGGTGAGTGGCTGCCAAGGGAGGCCATTTGCCATGGGAAAAAGAAGTCCTTTCCCCAGGGTCTGGGTGTCAGATGAAAGGTGGCCTTTGGGGTTCTGAGGACTTGTAGGGTAGTACTTACTGGCTAGAGTAGAGGAAATGGATTCTATTTGAATATCTGTCCCACAGGTCCTGGTTGTCCTTGATGGGCTGCAGCTGTGAGCATTGAAGAGAACTGGGATAAAAGGGGGCGGCTTAGCCATTCAGGGAGAGCCTTGAAGGAGCCCTGAACTGGGAAAGAACAGCATGCAGAAGAAAGCGTCTGTGCTGTGAAGATCTGCAGCCATAAGAACACACCGAGGAGGTATGGACTTTAGCAATCTGAGAACAGCATGATGGGACTCTAGAGAAATAGAACAACAACAAGTGGCAGCTTTCGATTTGGAGCAATCCAGCAAAGCTTGCAAATTTCTTGCTGGGCACCACCCTCTTGGTCAGGGCGAGTGGCCAGAAATGGAGGCAATTTTCCATGGGGAAAACAAAGTCATTGGCCCAGGCTCTGGGTGTCAGATGACTGGTGGCATCTGGGGCTCTAAGGACTTGCAGGGTCCTAGTTGCTGGCAGCTTTCGTTCTGGAAGGATCCAGCAGAGTTTGTAGATTCCTGGCTTGGCACCGCCCTGCCTGCCAGGCCAAGTGGCCACAAATGAAGGCCATTTTCCATGGGAAAAAGAAGTCCTTTCCCCAGGGTCTCAGGAATATGTTCAAGGTGGCGTTTGAGGCTCTAAGTACTTCCAGGGCCCTAGTTGCTGCCAGCTTTTCTTTTGGAAAAATCCAGCAACGATTGCATCATTCTAGCTAGGCTCCCACTTTCTGCCAGGGTGAGTGGCTGCCAAGGGAGGCCATTTGCCATGGGAAAAAGAAGTCCTTTCCCCAGGGTCTGGGTGTCAGATGAAAGGTGGCCTTTGGGGTTCTGAGGACTTGTAGGGTAGTACTTACTGGCTAGAGTAGAGGAAATGGATTCTATTTGAATATCTGTCCCACAGGTCCTGGTTGTCCTTGATGGGCTGCAGCTGTGAGCATTGAAGAGAACTGGGATAAAAGGGGGCGGCTTAGCCATTCAGGGAGAGCCTTGAAGGAGCCCTGAACTGGGAAAGAACAGCATGCAGAAGAAAGCGTCTGTGCTGTGAAGATCTGCAGCCATAAGAACACACCGAGGAGGTATGGACTTTAGCAATCTGAGAACAGCATGATGGGACTCTAGAGAAATAGAACAACAACAAGTGGTAGCTTTAGATTTGGAGCAATCCAGCAAAGCTTGCAAATTTCTTGCTGGGCACCACCCTCTTGGTCAGGGCGAGTGGCCAGAAATGGAGGCCATTTTCCATGGGGAAAACAAAGTCATTGGCCCAGGCTCTGGGTGTCAGATGACTGGTGGCATCTGGGGCTCTAAGGACTTGCAGGGTCCTAGTTGCTGGCAGCTTTCGTTCTGGAAGGATCCAGCAGAGTTTGTAGATTCCTGGCTTGGCACTGCCCTGCCTGCCAGGCAGAGTGGCCACAAATGAAGGCCATTTTCCATGGGAAAAACGAAGTCCTTTCCCCAGGGTCTCAGGAATATGTTCAAGGTGGCGTTTGAGGCTCTAAGTACTTCCAGGGCCCTAGTTGCTGCCAGCTTTTCTTTTGGAAAAATCCAGCAACGATTGCATCATTCTAGCTAGGCTCCCACTTTCTGCCAGGGTGAGTGGCTGCCAAGGGAGGCCATTTGCCATGGGAAAAAGAAGTCCTTTCCCCAGGGTCTGGGTGTCAGATGAAAGGTGGCCTTTGGGGTTCTGAGGACTTGTAGGGTAGTACTTACTGGCTAGAGTAGAGGAAATGGATTCTATTTGAATATCTGTCTAGAGGCTTTGCCCCACAGGTCCTGGTTGTCCTTGATGGGCTGCAGCTGTGAGCATTGAAGAGAACTGGGATAAAAGGGGGCGGCGTAGCCATTCAGGGAGAGCCTTGAAGGAGCCCTGAACTGGGAAAGAACAGCATGCAGAAGAAAGCGTCTGTGCTGTGAAGATCTGCAGCCATAAGAACACACCGAGGAGGTATGGACTTTAGCAATCTGAGAACAGCATTATGGGACTCTAGAGAAATAAAACAACAACAAGTGGCAGCTTTCGATTTGGAGCAATCCAGCAAAGCTTGCAAATTTCTTGCTGGGCACCACCCTCTTGGTCAGGGCGAGTGGCCAGAAATGGAGGCAATTTTCCATGGGGAAAACAAAGTCATTGGCCCAGGCTCTGGGTGTCAGATGACTGGTGGCATCTGGGGCTCTAAGGACTTGCAGGGTCCTAGTTGCTGGCAGCTTTCGTTCTGGAAGGATCCAGCAGAGTTTGTAGATTCCTGGCTTGGCACCGCCCTGCCTGCCAGGCCAAGTGGCCACAAATGAAGGCCATTTTCCATGGGAAAAAGAAGTCCTTTCCCCAGGGTCTCAGGAATATGTTCAAGGTGGCGTTTGAGGCTCTAAGTACTTCCAGGGCCCTAGTTGCTGGCAGCTTTTCTTTTGGAAAAATCCAGCAACGATTGCATCATTCTAGCTAGGCTCCCACTTTCTGCCAGGGTGAGTGGCTGCCAAGGGAGGCCATTTGCCATGGGAAAAAGAAGTCCTTTCCCCAGGGTCTGGGTGTCAGATGAAAGGTGGCCTTTGGGGTTCTGAGGACTTGTAGGGTAGTACTTACTGGCTAGAGTAGAGGAAATGGATTCTATTTGAATATCTGTCCCACAGGTCCTGGTTGTCCTTGATGGGCTGCAGCTGTGAGCATTGAAGAGAACTGGGATAAAAGGGGGCGGCGTAGCCATTCAGGGAGAGCCTTGAAGGAGCCCTGAACTGGGAAAGAACAGCATGCAGAAGAAAGCGTCTGTGCTGTGAAGATCTGCAGCCATAAGAACACACCGAGGAGGTATGGACTTTAGCAATCTGAGAACAGCATGATGGGACTCTAGAGAAATAGAACAACAACAAGTGGCAGCTTTAGATTTGGAGCAATCCAGCAAAGCTTGCAAATTTCTTGCTGGGCACCACCCTCTTGGTCAGGGCGAGTGGCCAGAAATGGAGGCAATTTTCCATGGGGAAAACAAAGTCATTGGCCCAGGCTCTGGGTGTCAGATGACTGGTGGCATCTGGGGCTGTAAGGACTTGCAGGGTCCTAGTTGCTGGCAGCTTTCGTTCTGGAAGGATCCAGCAGAGTTTGTAGATTCCTGGCTTGGCACTGCCCTGCCTGCCAGGCCAAGTGGCCACAAATGAAGGCCATTTTCCATGGGAAAAAGAAGTCCTTTCCCCAGGGTCTCAGTAATATGTTCAAGGTGGCGTTTGAGGCTCTAAGTACTTCCAGGGCCCTAGTTGCTGGCAGCTTTTCTTTTGGAAAAATCCAGCAACGATTGCATCATTCTAGCTAGGCTCCCACTTTCTGCCAGGGTGAGTGGCTGCCAAGGGAGGCCATTTGCCATGGGAAAAAGAAGTCCTTTCCCCAGGGTCTGGGTGTCAGATGAAAGGTGGCCTTTGGGGTTCTGAGGACTTGTAGGGTAGTACTTACTGGCTAGAGTAGAGGAAATGGATTCTATTTGAATATCTGTCTAGAGGCTTTGCCCCACAGGTCCTGGTTGTCCTTGATGGGCTGCAGCTGTGAGCATTGAAGAGAACTGGGATAAAAGGGGGCGGCGTAGCCATTCAGGGAGAGCCTTGAAGGAGCCCTGAACTGGGAAAGAACAGCATGCAGAAGAAAGCGTCTGTGCTGTGAAGATCTGCAGCCATAAGAACACACCGAGGAGGTATGGACTTTAGCAATCTGAGAACAGCATTATGGGACTCTAGAGAAATAAAACAACAACAAGTGGCAGCTTTCGATTTGGAGCAATCCAGCAAAGCTTGCAAATTTCTTGCTGGGCACCACCCTCTTGGTCAGGGCGAGTGGCCAGAAATGGAGGCCATTTTCCATGGGGAAAACGAAGTCATTGGCCCAGGCTCTGGGTGTCAGATGACTGGTGGCATCTGGGGCTGTAAGGACTTGCAGGGTCCTAGTTGCTGGCAGCTTTCGTTCTGGAAGGATCCAGCACAGTTTGTAGATTCCTGGCTTGGCACTGCCCTGCCTGCCAGGCCAAGTGGCCACAAATGAAGGCCATTTTCCATGGGAAAAACGAAGTCCTTTCCACAGGGTCTCAGGAATATGTTCAAGGTGGCGTTTGAGGCTCTAAGTACTTCCAGGGCCCTAGTTGCTGCCAGCTTTTCTTTTGGAAAAATCCAGCAACGATTGCATCATTCTAGCTAGGCTCCCACTTTCTGCCAGGGTGAGTGGCTGCCAAGGGAGGCCATTTGCCATGGGAAAAAGAAGTCCTTTCCCCAGGGTCTGGGTGTCAGATGAAAGGTGGCCTTTGGGGTTCTGAGGACTTGTAGGGTAGTACTTACTGGCTAGAGTAGAGGAAATGGATTCTATTTGAATATCTGTCCCACAGGTCCTGGTTGTCCTTGATGGGCTGCAGCTGTGAGCATTGAAGAGAACTGGGATAAAAGGGGGCGGCGTAGCCATTCAGGGAGAGCCTTGAAGGAGCCCTGAACTGGGAAAGAACAGCATGCAGAAGAAAGCGTCTGTGCTGTGAAGATCTGCAGCCATAAGAACACACCGAGGAGGTATGGACTTTAGCAATCTGAGAACAGCATGATGGGACTCTAGAGAAATAGAACAACAACAAGTGGTAGCTTTCGATTTGGAGCAATCCAGCAAAGCTTGCAAATTTCTTGCTGGGCACCACCCTCTTGGTCAGGGCGAGTGGCCAGAAATGGAGGCCATTTTCCATGGGGAAAACGAAGTCATTGGCCCAGGCTCTGGGTGTCAGATGACTGGTGGCATCTGGGGCTCTAAGGACTTGCAGGGTCCTAGTTGCTGGCAGCTTTCGTTCTGGAAGGATCCAGCAGAGTTTGTAGATTCCTGGCTTGGCACTGCCCTGCCTGCCAGGCCAAGTGGCCACAAATGAAGGCCATTTCCCATGGGAAAAACGAAGTCCTTTCCCCAGGGTCTCAGGAATATGTTCAAGGTGGCGTTTGAGGCTCTAAGTACTTCCAGGGCCCTAGTTGCTGCCAGCTTTTCTTTTGGAAAAATCCAGCAACGATTGCATCATTCTAGCTAGGCTCCCACTTTCTGCCAGGGTGAGTGGCTGCCAAGGGAGGCCATTTGCCATGGGAAAAAGAAGTCCTTTCCCCAGGGTCTGGGTGTCAGATGAAAGGTGGCCTTTGGGGTTCTGAGGACTTGTAGGGTAGTACTTACTGGCTAGAGTAGAGGAAATGGATTCTATTTGAATATCTGTCCCACAGGTCCTGGTTGTCCTTGATGGGCTGCAGCTGTGAGCATTGAAGAGAACTGGGATAAAAGGGGGCGGCGTAGCCATTCAGGGAGAGCCTTGAAGGAGCCCTGAACTGGGAAAGAACAGCATGCAGAAGAAAGCGTCTGTGCTGTGAAGATCTGCAGCCATAAGAACACACCGAGGAGGTATGGACTTTAGCAATCTGAGAACAGCATTATGGGACTCTAGAGAAATAGAACAACAACAAGTGGCAGCTTTCGATTTGGAGCAATCCAGCAAAGCTTGCAAATTTCTTGCTGGGCACCACCCTCTTGGTCAGGGCGAGTGGCCAGAAATGGAGGCAATTTTCCATGGGGAAAACAAAGTCATTGGCCCAGGCTCTGGGTGTCAGATGACTGGTGGCATCTGGGGCTCTAAGGACTTGCAGGGTCCTAGTTGCTGGCAGCTTTCGTTCTGGAAGGATCCAGCAGAGTTTGTAGATTCCTGGCTTGGCACTGCCCTGCCTGCCAGGCCAAGTGGCCACAAATGAAGGCCATTTTCCATGGGAAAAAGAAGTCCTTTCCCCAGGGTCTCAGTAATATGTTCAAGGTGGCGTTTGAGGCTCTAAGTACTTCCAGGGCCCTAGTTGCTGGCAGCTTTTCTTTTGGAAAAATCCAGCAACGATTGCATCATTCTAGCTAGGCTCCCACTTTCTGCCAGGGTGAGTGGCTGCCAAGGGAGGCCATTTGCCATGGGAAAAAGAAGTCCTTTCCCCAGGGTCTGGGTGTCAGATGAAAGGTGGCCTTTGGGGTTCTGAGGACTTGTAGGGTAGTACTTACTGGCTAGAGTAGAGGAAATGGATTCTATTTGAATATCTGTCTAGAGGCTTTGCCCCACAGGTCCTGGTTGTCCTTGATGGGCTGCAGCTGTGAGCATTGAAGAGAACTGGGATAAAAGGGGGCGGCGTAGCCATTCAGGGAGAGCCTTGAAGGAGCCCTGAACTGGGAAAGAACAGCATGCAGAAGAAAGCGTCTGTGCTGTGAAGATCTGCAGCCATAAGAACACACCGAGGAGGTATGGACTTTAGCAATCTGAGAACAGCATGATGGGACTCTAGAGAAATAGAACAACAACAAGTGGCAGCTTTAGATTTGGAGCAATCCAGCAAAGCTTGCAAATTTCTTGCTGGGCACCACCCTCTTGGTCAGGGCGAGTGGCCAGAAATGGAGGCAATTTTCCATGGGGAAAACAAAGTCATTGGCCCAGGCTCTGGGTGTCAGATGACTGGTGGCATCTGGGGCTCTAAGGACTTGCAGGGTCCTAGTTGCTGGCAGCTTTCGTTCTGGAAGGATCCAGCAGAGTTTGTAGATTCCTGGCTTGGCACTGCCCTGCCTGCCAGGCCAAGTGGCCACAAATGAAGGCCATTTTCCATGGGAAAAAGAAGTCCTTTCCCCAGGGTCTCAGGAATATGTTCAAGGTGGCGTTTGAGGCTCTAAGTACTTCCAGGGCCCTAGTTGCTGGCAGCTTTTCTTTTGGAAAAATCCAGCAACGATTGCATCATTCTAGCTAGGCTCCCACTTTCTGCCAGGGTGAGTGGCTGCCAAGGGAGGCCATTTGCCATGGGAAAAAGAAGTCCTTTCCCCAGGGTCTGGGTGTCAGATGAAAGGTGGCCTTTGGGGTTCTGAGGACTTGTAGGGTAGTACTTACTGGCTAGAGTAGAGGAAATGGATTCTATTTGAATATCTGTCCCACAGGTCCTGGTTGTCCTTGATGGGCTGCAGCTGTGAGCATTGAAGAGAACTGGGATAAAAGGGGGCGGCGTAGCCATTCAGGGAGAGCCTTGAAGGAGCCCTGAACTGGGAAAGAACAGCATGCAGAAGAAAGCGTCTGTGCTGTGAAGATCTGCAGCCATAAGAACACACCGAGGAGGTATGGACTTTAGCAATCTGAGAACAGCATGATGGGACTCTAGAGAAATAGAACAACAACAAGTGGCAGCTTTCGATTTGGAGCAATCCAGCAAAGCTTGCAAATTTCTTGCTGGGCACCACCCTCTTGGTCAGGGCGAGTGGCCAGAAATGGAGGCCATTTTCCATGGGGAAAACGAAGTCATTGGCCCAGGCTCTGGGTGTCAGATGACTGGTGGCATCTGGGGCTCTAAGGACTTGCAGGGTCCTAGTTGCTGGCAGCTTTCGTTCTGGAAGGATCCAGCACAGTTTGTAGATTCCTGGCTTGGCACTGCCCTGCCTGCCAGGCCAAGTGGCCACAAATGAAGGCCATTTTCCATGGGAAAAACGAAGTCCTTTCCCCAGGGTCTCAGTAATATGTTCAAGGTGGCGTTTGAGGCTCTAAGTACTTCCAGGGCCCTAGTTGCTGGCAGCTTTTCTTTTGGAAAAATCCAGCAACGATTGCATCATTCTAGCTAGGCTCCCACTTTCTGCCAGGGTGAGTGGCTGCCAAGGGAGGCCATTTGCCATGGGAAAAAGAAGTCCTTTCCCCAGGGTCTGGGTGTCAGATGAAAGGTGGCCTTTGGGGTTCTGAGGACTTGTAGGGTAGTACTTACTGGCTAGAGTAGAGGAAATGGATTCTATTTGAATATCTGTCTAGAGGCTTTGCCCCACAGGTCCTGGTTGTCCTTGATGGGCTGCAGCTGTGAGCATTGAAGAGAACTGGGATAAAAGGGGGCGGCGTAGCCATTCAGGGAGAGCCTTGAAGGAGCCCTGAACTGGGAAAGAACAGCATGCAGAAGAAAGCGTCTGTGCTGTGAAGATCTGCAGCCATAAGAACACACCGAGGAGGTATGGACTTTAGCAATCTGAGAACAGCATTATGGGACTCTAGAGAAATAGAACAACAACAAGTGGCAGCTTTCGATTTGGAGCAATCCAGCAAAGCTTGCAAATTTCTTGCTGGGCACCACCCTCTTGGTCAGGGCGAGTGGCCAGAAATGGAGGCCATTTTCCATGGGGAAAACGAAGTCATTGGCCCAGGCTCTGGGTGTCAGATGACTGGTGGCATCTGGGGCTCTAAGGACTTGCAGGGTCCTAGTTGCTGGCAGCTTTCGTTCTGGAAGGATCCAGCACAGTTTGTAGATTCCTGGCTTGGCACTGCCCTGCCTGCCAGGCCAAGTGGCCACAAATGAAGGCCATTTTCCATGGGAAAAACGAAGTCCTTTCCCCAGGGTCTCAGTAATATGTTCAAGGTGGCGTTTGAGGCTCTAAGTACTTCCAGGGCCCTAGTTGCTGCCAGCTTTTCTTTTGGAAAAATCCAGCAACGATTGCATCATTCTAGCTAGGCTCCCACTTTCTGCCAGGGTGAGTGGCTGCCAAGGGAGGCCATTTGCCATGGGAAAAAGAAGTCCTTTCCCCAGGGTCTGGGTGTCAGATGAAAGGTGGCCTTTGGGGTTCTGAGGACTTGTAGGGTAGTACTTACTGGCTAGAGTAGAGGAAATGGATTCTATTTGAATATCTGTCTAGAGGCTTTGCCCCACAGGTCCTGGTTGTCCTTGATGGGCTGCAGCTGTGAGCATTGAAGAGAACTGGGATAAAAGGGGGCGGCGTAGCCATTCAGGGAGAGCCTTGAAGGAGCCCTGAACTGGGAAAGAACAGCATGCAGAAGAAAGCGTCTGTGCTGTGAAGATCTGCAGCCATAAGAACACACCGAGGAGGTATGGACTTTAGCAATCTGAGAACAGCATGATGGGACTCTAGAGAAATAAAACAACAAGAAGTGGCAGCTTTCGATTTGGAGCAATCCAGCAAAGCTTGCAAATTTCTTGCTGGGCACCACCCTCTTGGTCAGGGCGAGTGGCCAGAAATGGAGGCCATTTTCCATGGGGAAAACGAAGTCATTGGCCCAGGCTCTGGGTGTCAGATGACTGGTGGCATCTGGGGCTGTAAGGACTTGCAGGGTCCTAGTTGCTGGCAGCTTTCGTTCTGGAAGGATCCAGCACAGTTTGTAGATTCCTGGCTTGGCACTGCCCTGCCTGCCAGGCCAAGTGGCCACAAATGAAGGCCATTTTCCATGGGAAAAACGAAGTCCTTTCCCCAGGGTCTCAGTAATATGTTCAAGGTGGCGTTTGAGGCTCTAAGTACTTCCAGGGCCCTAGTTGCTGCCAGCTTTTCTTTTGGAAAAATCCAGCAACGATTGCATCATTCTAGCTAGGCTCCCACTTTCTGCCAGGGTGAGTGGCTGCCAAGGGAGGCCATTTGCCATGGGAAAAAGAAGTCCTTTCCCCAGGGTCTGGGTGTCAGATGAAAGGTGGCCTTTGGGGTTCTGAGGACTTGTAGGGTAGTACTTACTGGCTAGAGTAGAGGAAATGGATTCTATTTGAATATCTGTCCCACAGGTCCTGGTTGTCCTTGATGGGCTGCAGCTGTGAGCATTGAAGAGAACTGGGATAAAAGGGGGCGGCTTAGCCATTCAGGGAGAGCCTTGAAGGAGCCCTGAACTGGGAAAGAACAGCATGCAGAAGAAAGCGTCTGTGCTGTGAAGATCTGCAGCCATAAGAACACACCGAGGAGGTATGGACTTTAGCAATCTGAGAACAGCATGATGGGACTCTAGAGAAATAGAACAACAACAAGTGGCAGCTTTCGATTTGGAGCAATCCAGCAAAGCTTGCAAATTTCTTGCTGGGCACCACCCTCTTGGTCAGGGCGAGTGGCCAGAAATGGAGGCAATTTTCCATGGGGAAAACAAAGTCATTGGCCCAGGCTCTGGGTGTCAGATGACTGGTGGCATCTGGGGCTCTAAGGACTTGCAGGGTCCTAGTTGCTGGCAGCTTTCGTTCTGGAAGGATCCAGCAGAGTTTGTAGATTCCTGGCTTGGCACCGCCCTGCCTGCCAGGCCAAGTGGCCACAAATGAAGGCCATTTTCCATGGGAAAAAGAAGTCCTTTCCCCAGGGTCTCAGGAATATGTTCAAGGTGGCGTTTGAGGCTCTAAGTACTTCCAGGGCCCTAGTTGCTGCCAGCTTTTCTTTTGGAAAAATCCAGCAACGATTGCATCATTCTAGCTAGGCTCCCACTTTCTGCCAGGGTGAGTGGCTGCCAAGGGAGGCCATTTGCCATGGGAAAAAGAAGTCCTTTCCCCAGGGTCTGGGTGTCAGATGAAAGGTGGCCTTTGGGGTTCTGAGGACTTGTAGGGTAGTACTTACTGGCTAGAGTAGAGGAAATGGATTCTATTTGAATATCTGTCCCACAGGTCCTGGTTGTCCTTGATGGGCTGCAGCTGTGAGCATTGAAGAGAACTGGGATAAAAGGGGGCGGCTTAGCCATTCAGGGAGAGCCTTGAAGGAGCCCTGAACTGGGAAAGAACAGCATGCAGAAGAAAGCGTCTGTGCTGTGAAGATCTGCAGCCATAAGAACACACCGAGGAGGTATGGACTTTAGCAATCTGAGAACAGCATGATGGGACTCTAGAGAAATAGAACAACAACAAGTGGCAGCTTTCGATTTGGAGCAATCCAGCAAAGCTTGCAAATTTCTTGCTGGGCACCACCCTCTTGGTCAGGGCGAGTGGCCAGAAATGGAGGCAATTTTCCATGGGGAAAACAAAGTCATTGGCCCAGGCTCTGGGTGTCAGATGACTGGTGGCATCTGGGGCTCTAAGGACTTGCAGGGTCCTAGTTGCTGGCAGCTTTCGTTCTGGAAGGATCCAGCACAGTTTGTAGATTCCTGGCTTGGCACTGCCCTGCCTGCCAGGCAGAGTGGCCACAAATGAAGGCCATTTTCCATGGGAAAAACGAAGTCCTTTCCCCAGGGTCTCAGTAATATGTTCAAGGTGGCGTTTGAGGCTCTAAGTACTTCCAGGGCCCTAGTTGCTGCCAGCTTTTCTTTTGGAAAAATCCAGCAACGATTGCATCATTCTAGCTAGGCTCCCACTTTCTGCCAGGGTGAGTGGCTGCCAAGGGAGGCCATTTGCCATGGGAAAAAGAAGTCCTTTCCCCAGGGTCTGGGTGTCAGATGAAAGGTGGCCTTTGGGGTTCTGAGGACTTGTAGGGTAGTACTTACTGGCTAGAGTAGAGGAAATGGATTCTATTTGAATATCTGTCTAGAGGCTTTGCCCCACAGGTCCTGGTTGTCCTTGATGGGCTGCAGCTGTGAGCATTGAAGAGAACTGGGATAAAAGGGGGCGGCGTAGCCATTCAGGGAGAGCCTTGAAGGAGCCCTGAACTGGGAAAGAACAGCATGCAGAAGAAAGCGTCTGTGCTGTGAAGATCTGCAGCCATAAGAACACACCGAGGAGGTATGGACTTTAGCAATCTGAGAACAGCATTATGGGACTCTAGAGAAATAAAACAACAACAAGTGGCAGCTTTCGATTTGGAGCAATCCAGCAAAGCTTGCAAATTTCTTGCTGGGCACCACCCTCTTGGTCAGGGCGAGTGGCCAGAAATGGAGGCAATTTTCCATGGGGAAAACAAAGTCATTGGCCCAGGCTCTGGGTGTCAGATGACTGGTGGCATCTGGGGCTCTAAGGACTTGCAGGGTCCTAGTTGCTGGCAGCTTTCGTTCTGGAAGGATCCAGCAGAGTTTGTAGATTCCTGGCTTGGCACCGCCCTGCCTGCCAGGCCAAGTGGCCACAAATGAAGGCCATTTTCCATGGGAAAAAGAAGTCCTTTCCCCAGGGTCTCAGGAATATGTTCAAGGTGGCGTTTGAGGCTCTAAGTACTTCCAGGGCCCTAGTTGCTGCCAGCTTTTCTTTTGGAAAAATCCAGCAACGATTGCATCATTCTAGCTAGGCTCCCACTTTCTGCCAGGGTGAGTGGCTGCCAAGGGAGGCCATTTGCCATGGGAAAAAGAAGTCCTTTCCCCAGGGTCTGGGTGTCAGATGAAAGGTGGCCTTTGGGGTTCTGAGGACTTGTAGGGTAGTACTTACTGGCTAGAGTAGAGGAAATGGATTCTATTTGAATATCTGTCCCACAGGTCCTGGTTGTCCTTGATGGGCTGCAGCTGTGAGCATTGAAGAGAACTGGGATAAAAGGGGGCGGCGTAGCCATTCAGGGAGAGCCTTGAAGGAGCCCTGAACTGGGAAAGAACAGCATGCAGAAGAAAGCGTCTGTGCTGTGAAGATCTGCAGCCATAAGAACACACCGAGGAGGTATGGACTTTAGCAATCTGAGAACAGCATGATGGGACTCTAGAGAAATAGAACAACAACAAGTGGCAGCTTTAGATTTGGAGCAATCCAGCAAAGCTTGCAAATTTCTTGCTGGGCACCACCCTCTTGGTCAGGGCGAGTGGCCAGAAATGGAGGCAATTTTCCATGGGGAAAACAAAGTCATTGGCCCAGGCTCTGGGTGTCAGATGACTGGTGGCATCTGGGGCTGTAAGGACTTGCAGGGTCCTAGTTGCTGGCAGCTTTCGTTCTGGAAGGATCCAGCAGAGTTTGTAGATTCCTGGCTTGGCACTGCCCTGCCTGCCAGGCCAAGTGGCCACAAATGAAGGCCATTTTCCATGGGAAAAAGAAGTCCTTTCCCCAGGGTCTCAGTAATATGTTCAAGGTGGCGTTTGAGGCTCTAAGTACTTCCAGGGCCCTAGTTGCTGGCAGCTTTTCTTTTGGAAAAATCCAGCAACGATTGCATCATTCTAGCTAGGCTCCCACTTTCTGCCAGGGTGAGTGGCTGCCAAGGGAGGCCATTTGCCATGGGAAAAAGAAGTCCTTTCCCCAGGGTCTGGGTGTCAGATGAAAGGTGGCCTTTGGGGTTCTGAGGACTTGTAGGGTAGTACTTACTGGCTAGAGTAGAGGAAATGGATTCTATTTGAATATCTGTCCCACAGGTCCTGGTTGTCCTTGATGGGCTGCAGCTGTGAGCATTGAAGAGAACTGGGATAAAAGGGGGCGGCTTAGCCATTCAGGGAGAGCCTTGAAGGAGCCCTGAACTGGGAAAGAACAGCATGCAGAAGAAAGCGTCTGTGCTGTGAAGATCTGCAGCCATAAGAACACACCGAGGAGGTATGGACTTTAGCAATCTGAGAACAGCATGATGGGACTCTAGAGAAATAGAACAACAACAAGTGGTAGCTTTAGATTTGGAGCAATCCAGCAAAGCTTGCAAATTTCTTGCTGGGCACCACCCTCTTGGTCAGGGCGAGTGGCCAGAAATGGAGGCCATTTTCCATGGGGAAAACGAAGTCATTGGCCCAGGCTCTGGGTGTCAGATGACTGGTGGCATCTGGGGCTGTAAGGACTTGCAGGGTCCTAGTTGCTGGCAGCTTTCGTTCTGGAAGGATCCAGCACAGTTTGTAGATTCCTGGCTTGGCACTGCCCTGCCTGCCAGGCCAAGTGGCCACAAATGAAGGCCATTTCCCATGGGAAAAACGAAGTCCTTTCCCCAGGGTCTCAGTAATATGTTCAAGGTGGCGTTTGAGGCTCTAAGTACTTCCAGGGCCCTAGTTGCTGCCAGCTTTTCTTTTGGAAAAATCCAGCAACGATTGCATCATTCTAGCTAGGCTCCCACTTTCTGCCAGGGTGAGTGGCTGCCAAGGGAGGCCATTTGCCATGGGAAAAAGAAGTCCTTTCCCCAGGGTCTGGGTGTCAGATGAAAGGTGGCCTTTGGGGTTCTGAGGACTTGTAGGGTAGTACTTACTGGCTAGAGTAGAGGAAATGGATTCTATTTGAATATCTGTCCCACAGGTCCTGGTTGTCCTTGATGGGCTGCAGCTGTGAGCATTGAAGAGAACTGGGATAAAAGGGGGCGGCGTAGCCATTCAGGGAGAGCCTTGAAGGAGCCCTGAACTGGGAAAGAACAGCATGCAGAAGAAAGCGTCTGTGCTGTGAAGATCTGCAGCCATAAGAACACACCGAGGAGGTATGGACTTTAGCAATCTGAGAACAGCATGATGGGACTCTAGAGAAATAGAACAACAACAAGTGGCAGCTTTCGATTTGGAGCAATCCAGCAAAGCTTGCAAATTTCTTGCTGGGCACCACCCTCTTGGTCAGGGCGAGTGGCCAGAAATGGAGGCCATTTTCCATGGGGAAAACGAAGTCATTGGCCCAGGCTCTGGGTGTCAGATGACTGGTGGCATCTGGGGCTCTAAGGACTTGCAGGGTCCTAGTTGCTGGCAGCTTTCGTTCTGGAAGGATCCAGCAGAGTTTGTAGATTCCTGGCTTGGCACTGCCCTGCCTGCCAGGCCAAGTGGCCACAAATGAAGGCCATTTTCCATGGGAAAAACGAAGTCCTTTCCCCAGGGTCTCAGTAATATGTTCAAGGTGGCGTTTGAGGCTCTAAGTACTTCCAGGGCCCTAGTTGCTGCCAGCTTTTCTTTTGGAAAAATCCAGCAACGATTGCATCATTCTAGCTAGGCTCCCACTTTCTGCCAGGGTGAGTGGCTGCCAAGGGAGGCCATTTGCCATGGGAAAAAGAAGTCCTTTCCCCAGGGTCTGGGTGTCAGATGAAAGGTGGCCTTTGGGGTTCTGAGGACTTGTAGGGTAGTACTTACTGGCTAGAGTAGAGGAAATGGATTCTATTTGAATATCTGTCTAGAGGCTTTGCCCCACAGGTCCTGGTTGTCCTTGATGGGCTGCAGCTGTGAGCATTGAAGAGAACTGGGATAAAAGGGGGCGGCGTAGCCATTCAGGGAGAGCCTTGAAGGAGCCCTGAACTGGGAAAGAACAGCATGCAGAAGAAAGCGTCTGTGCTGTGAAGATCTGCAGCCATAAGAACACACCGAGGAGGTATGGACTTTAGCAATCTGAGAACAGCATTATGGGACTCTAGAGAAATAAAACAACAACAAGTGGCAGCTTTCGATTTGGAGCAATCCAGCAAAGCTTGCAAATTTCTTGCTGGGCACCACCCTCTTGGTCAGGGCGAGTGGCCAGAAATGGAGGCCATTTTCCATGGGGAAAACGAAGTCATTGGCCCAGGCTCTGGGTGTCAGATGACTGGTGGCATCTGGGGCTGTAAGGACTTGCAGGGTCCTAGTTGCTGGCAGCTTTCGTTCTGGAAGGATCCAGCACAGTTTGTAGATTCCTGGCTTGGCACTGCCCTGCCTGCCAGGCCAAGTGGCCACAAATGAAGGCCATTTTCCATGGGAAAAACGAAGTCCTTTCCCCAGGGTCTCAGGAATATGTTCAAGGTGGCGTTTGAGGCTCTAAGTACTTCCAGGGCCCTAGTTGCTGCCAGCTTTTCTTTTGGAAAAATCCAGCAACGATTGCATCATTCTAGCTAGGCTCCCACTTTCTGCCAGGGTGAGTGGCTGCCAAGGGAGGCCATTTGCCATGGGAAAAAGAAGTCCTTTCCCCAGGGTCTGGGTGTCAGATGAAAGGTGGCCTTTGGGGTTCTGAGGACTTGTAGGGTAGTACTTACTGGCTAGAGTAGAGGAAATGGATTCTATTTGAATATCTGTCCCACAGGTCCTGGTTGTCCTTGATGGGCTGCAGCTGTGAGCATTGAAGAGAACTGGGATAAAAGGGGGCGGCGTAGCCATTCAGGGAGAGCCTTGAAGGAGCCCTGAACTGGGAAAGAACAGCATGCAGAAGAAAGCGTCTGTGCTGTGAAGATCTGCAGCCATAAGAACACACCGAGGAGGTATGGACTTTAGCAATCTGAGAACAGCATGATGGGACTCTAGAGAAATAGAACAACAACAAGTGGTAGCTTTCGATTTGGAGCAATCCAGCAAAGCTTGCAAATTTCTTGCTGGGCACCACCCTCTTGGTCAGGGCGAGTGGCCAGAAATGGAGGCCATTTTCCATGGGGAAAACGAAGTCATTGGCCCAGGCTCTGGGTGTCAGATGACTGGTGGCATCTGGGGCTCTAAGGACTTGCAGGGTCCTAGTTGCTGGCAGCTTTCGTTCTGGAAGGATCCAGCAGAGTTTGTAGATTCCTGGCTTGGCACTGCCCTGCCTGCCAGGCCAAGTGGCCACAAATGAAGGCCATTTCCCATGGGAAAAACGAAGTCCTTTCCCCAGGGTCTCAGGAATATGTTCAAGGTGGCGTTTGAGGCTCTAAGTACTTCCAGGGCCCTAGTTGCTGCCAGCTTTTCTTTTGGAAAAATCCAGCAACGATTGCATCATTCTAGCTAGGCTCCCACTTTCTGCCAGGGTGAGTGGCTGCCAAGGGAGGCCATTTGCCATGGGAAAAAGAAGTCCTTTCCCCAGGGTCTGGGTGTCAGATGAAAGGTGGCCTTTGGGGTTCTGAGGACTTGTAGGGTAGTACTTACTGGCTAGAGTAGAGGAAATGGATTCTATTTGAATATCTGTCTAGAGGCTTTGCCCCACAGGTCCTGGTTGTCCTTGATGGGCTGCAGCTGTGAGCATTGAAGAGAACTGGGATAAAAGGGGGCGGCGTAGCCATTCAGGGAGAGCCTTGAAGGAGCCCTGAACTGGGAAAGAACAGCATGCAGAAGAAAGCGTCTGTGCTGTGAAGATCTGCAGCCATAAGAACACACCGAGGAGGTATGGACTTTAGCAATCTGAGAACAGCATGATGGGACTCTAGAGAAATAGAACAACAACAAGTGGCAGCTTTCGATTTGGAGCAATCCAGCAAAGCTTGCAAATTTCTTGCTGGGCACCACCCTCTTGGTCAGGGCGAGTGGCCAGAAATGGAGGCCATTTTCCATGGGGAAAACGAAGTCATTGGCCCAGGCTCTGGGTGTCAGATGACTGGTGGCATCTGGGGCTGTAAGGACTTGCAGGGTCCTAGTTGCTGGCAGCTTTCGTTCTGGAAGGATCCAGCACAGTTTGTAGATTCCTGGCTTGGCACTGCCCTGCCTGCCAGGCCAAGTGGCCACAAATGAAGGCCATTTTCCATGGGAAAAACGAAGTCCTTTCCCCAGGGTCTCAGGAATATGTTCAAGGTGGCGTTTGAGGCTCTAAGTACTTCCAGGGCCCTAGTTGCTGCCAGCTTTTCTTTTGGAAAAATCCAGCAACGATTGCATCATTCTAGCTAGGCTCCCACTTTCTGCCAGGGTGAGTGGCTGCCAAGGGAGGCCATTTGCCATGGGAAAAAGAAGTCCTTTCCCCAGGGTCTGGGTGTCAGATGAAAGGTGGCCTTTGGGGTTCTGAGGACTTGTAGGGTAGTACTTACTGGCTAGAGTAGAGGAAATGGATTCTATTTGAATATCTGTCCCACAGGTCCTGGTTGTCCTTGATGGGCTGCAGCTGTGAGCATTGAAGAGAACTGGGATAAAAGGGGGCGGCTTAGCCATTCAGGGAGAGCCTTGAAGGAGCCCTGAACTGGGAAAGAACAGCATGCAGAAGAAAGCGTCTGTGCTGTGAAGATCTGCAGCCATAAGAACACACCGAGGAGGTATGGACTTTAGCAATCTGAGAACAGCATGATGGGACTCTAGAGAAATAGAACAACAACAAGTGGCAGCTTTAGATTTGGAGCAATCCAGCAAAGCTTGCAAATTTCTTGCTGGGCACCACCCTCTTGGTCAGGGCGAGTGGCCAGAAATGGAGGCAATTTTCCATGGGGAAAACAAAGTCATTGGCCCAGGCTCTGGGTGTCAGATGACTGGTGGCATCTGGGGCTCTAAGGACTTGCAGGGTCCTAGTTGCTGGCAGCTTTCGTTCTGGAAGGATCCAGCAGAGTTTGTAGATTCCTGGCTTGGCACTGCCCTGCCTGCCAGGCCAAGTGGCCACAAATGAAGGCCATTTTCCATGGGAAAAAGAAGTCCTTTCCCCAGGGTCTCAGGAATATGTTCAAGGTGGCGTTTGAGGCTCTAAGTACTTCCAGGGCCCTAGTTGCTGGCAGCTTTTCTTTTGGAAAAATCCAGCAACGATTGCATCATTCTAGCTAGGCTCCCACTTTCTGCCAGGGTGAGTGGCTGCCAAGGGAGGCCATTTGCCATGGGAAAAAGAAGTCCTTTCCCCAGGGTCTGGGTGTCAGATGAAAGGTGGCCTTTGGGGTTCTGAGGACTTGTAGGGTAGTACTTACTGGCTAGAGTAGAGGAAATGGATTCTATTTGAATATCTGTCCCACAGGTCCTGGTTGTCCTTG
This sequence comes from Agelaius phoeniceus, assembly GCF_051311805.1. Classification (NCBI taxonomy): domain Eukaryota; kingdom Metazoa; phylum Chordata; class Aves; order Passeriformes; family Icteridae; genus Agelaius; species Agelaius phoeniceus. The sequence continues at coordinate 68,142 of NW_027509903.1, read as the reverse complement.
ATGGGCTGCAGCTGTGAGCATTGAAGAGAACTGGGATAAAAGGGGGCGGCTTAGCCATTCAGGGAGAGCCTTGAAGGAGCCCTGAACTGGGAAAGAACAGCATGCAGAAGAAAGCGTCTGTGCTGTGAAGATCTGCAGCCATAAGAACACACCGAGGAGGTATGGACTTTAGCAATCTGAGAACAGCATGATGGGACTCTAGAGAAATAGAACAACAACAAGTGGTAGCTTTAGATTTGGAGCAATCCAGCAAAGCTTGCAAATTTCTTGCTGGGCACCACCCTCTTGGTCAGGGCGAGTGGCCAGAAATGGAGGCCATTTTCCATGGGGAAAATGAAGTCATTGGCCCAGGCTCTGGGTGTCAGATGACTGGTGGCATCTGGGGCTCTAAGGACTTGCAGGGTCCTAGTTGCTGGCAGCTTTCGTTCTGGAAGGATCCAGCAGAGTTTGTAGATTCCTGGCTTGGCACTGCCCTGCCTGCCAGGCCAAGTGGCCACAAATGAAGGCCATTTTCCATGGGAAAAACGAAGTCCTTTCCCCAGGGTCTCAGGAATATGTTCAAGGTGGCGTTTGAGGCTCTAAGTACTTCCAGGGCCCTAGTTGCTGCCAGCTTTTCTTTTGGAAAAATCCAGCAACGATTGCATCATTCTAGCTAGGCTCCCACTTTCTGCCAGGGTGAGTGGCTGCCAAGGGAGGCCATTTGCCATGGGAAAAAGAAGTCCTTTCCCCAGGGTCTGGGTGTCAGATGAAAGGTGGCCTTTGGGGTTCTGAGGACTTGTAGGGTAGTACTTACTGGCTAGAGTAGAGGAAATGGATTCTATTTGAATATCTGTCCCACAGGTCCTGGTTGTCCTTGATGGGCTGCAGCTGTGAGCATTGAAGAGAACTGGGATAAAAGGGGGCGGCTTAGCCATTCAGGGAGAGCCTTGAAGGAGCCCTGAACTGGGAAAGAACAGCATGCAGAAGAAAGCGTCTGTGCTGTGAAGATCTGCAGCCATAAGAACACACCGAGGAGGTATGGACTTTAGCAATCTGAGAACAGCATGATGGGACTCTAGAGAAATAGAACAACAACAAGTGGCAGCTTTCGATTTGGAGCAATCCAGCAAAGCTTGCAAATTTCTTGCTGGGCACCACCCTCTTGGTCAGGGCGAGTGGCCAGAAATGGAGGCAATTTTCCATGGGGAAAACAAAGTCATTGGCCCAGGCTCTGGGTGTCAGATGACTGGTGGCATCTGGGGCTCTAAGGACTTGCAGGGTCCTAGTTGCTGGCAGCTTTCGTTCTGGAAGGATCCAGCAGAGTTTGTAGATTCCTGGCTTGGCACTGCCCTGCCTGCCAGGCCAAGTGGCCACAAATGAAGGCCATTTTCCATGGGAAAAAGAAGTCCTTTCCCCAGGGTCTCAGTAATATGTTCAAGGTGGCGTTTGAGGCTCTAAGTACTTCCAGGGCCCTAGTTGCTGGCAGCTTTTCTTTTGGAAAAATCCAGCAACGATTGCATCATTCTAGCTAGGCTCCCACTTTCTGCCAGGGTGAGTGGCTGCCAAGGGAGGCCATTTGCCATGGGAAAAAGAAGTCCTTTCCCCAGGGTCTGGGTGTCAGATGAAAGGTGGCCTTTGGGGTTCTGAGGACTTGTAGGGTAGTACTTACTGGCTAGAGTAGAGGAAATGGATTCTATTTGAATATCTGTCCCACAGGTCCTGGTTGTCCTTGATGGGCTGCAGCTGTGAGCATTGAAGAGAACTGGGATAAAAGGGGGCGGCTTAGCCATTCAGGGAGAGCCTTGAAGGAGCCCTGAACTGGGAAAGAACAGCATGCAGAAGAAAGCGTCTGTGCTGTGAAGATCTGCAGCCATAAGAACACACCGAGGAGGTATGGACTTTAGCAATCTGAGAACAGCATGATGGGACTCTAGAGAAATAGAACAACAACAAGTGGTAGCTTTAGATTTGGAGCAATCCAGCAAAGCTTGCAAATTTCTTGCTGGGCACCACCCTCTTGGTCAGGGCGAGTGGCCAGAAATGGAGGCCATTTTCCATGGGGAAAACGAAGTCATTGGCCCAGGCTCTGGGTGTCAGATGACTGGTGGCATCTGGGGCTGTAAGGACTTGCAGGGTCCTAGTTGCTGGCAGCTTTCGTTCTGGAAGGATCCAGCACAGTTTGTAGATTCCTGGCTTGGCACTGCCCTGCCTGCCAGGCAGAGTGGCCAGAAATGAAGGCCATTTTCCATGGGAAAAACGAAGTCCTTTCCCCAGGGTCTCAGTAATATGTTCAAGGTGGCGTTTGAGGCTCTAAGTACTTCCAGGGCCCTAGTTGCTGCCAGCTTTTCTTTTGGAAAAATCCAGCAACGATTGCATCATTCTAGCTAGGCTCCCACTTTCTGCCAGGGTGAGTGGCTGCCAAGGGAGGCCATTTGCCATGGGAAAAAGAAGTCCTTTCCCCAGGGTCTGGGTGTCAGATGAAAGGTGGCCTTTGGGGTTCTGAGGACTTGTAGGGTAGTACTTACTGGCTAGAGTAGAGGAAATGGATTCTATTTGAATATCTGTCCCACAGGTCCTGGTTGTCCTTGATGGGCTGCAGCTGTGAGCATTGAAGAGAACTGGGATAAAAGGGGGCGGCGTAGCCATTCAGGGAGAGCCTTGAAGGAGCCCTGAACTGGGAAAGAACAGCATGCAGAAGAAAGCGTCTGTGCTGTGAAGATCTGCAGCCATAAGAACACACCGAGGAGGTATGGACTTTAGCAATCTGAGAACAGCATGATGGGACTCTAGAGAAATAGAACAACAACAAGTGGCAGCTTTAGATTTGGAGCAATCCAGCAAAGCTTGCAAATTTCTTGCTGGGCACCACCCTCTTGGTCAGGGCGAGTGGCCAGAAATGGAGGCCATTTTCCATGGGGAAAACGAAGTCATTGGCCCAGGCTCTGGGTGTCAGATGACTGGTGGCATCTGGGGCTCTAAGGACTTGCAGGGTCCTAGTTGCTGGCAGCTTTCGTTCTGGAAGGATCCAGCACAGTTTGTAGATTCCTGGCTTGGCACTGCCCTGCCTGCCAGGCCAAGTGGCCACAAATGAAGGCCATTTTCCATGGGAAAAACGAAGTCCTTTCCCCAGGGTCTCAGTAATATGTTCAAGGTGGCGTTTGAGGCTCTAAGTACTTCCAGGGCCCTAGTTGCTGCCAGCTTTTCTTTTGGAAAAATCCAGCAACGATTGCATCATTCTAGCTAGGCTCCCACTTTCTGCCAGGGTGAGTGGCTGCCAAGGGAGGCCATTTGCCATGGGAAAAAGAAGTCCTTTCCCCAGGGTCTGGGTGTCAGATGAAAGGTGGCCTTTGGGGTTCTGAGGACTTGTAGGGTAGTACTTACTGGCTAGAGTAGAGGAAATGGATTCTATTTGAATATCTGTCTAGAGGCTTTGCCCCACAGGTCCTGGTTGTCCTTGATGGGCTGCAGCTGTGAGCATTGAAGAGAACTGGGATAAAAGGGGGCGGCGTAGCCATTCAGGGAGAGCCTTGAAGGAGCCCTGAACTGGGAAAGAACAGCATGCAGAAGAAAGCGTCTGTGCTGTGAAGATCTGCAGCCATAAGAACACACCGAGGAGGTATGGACTTTAGCAATCTGAGAACAGCATGATGGGACTCTAGAGAAATAGAACAACAACAAGTGGTAGCTTTCGATTTGGAGCAATCCAGCAAAGCTTGCAAATTTCTTGCTGGGCACCACCCTCTTGGTCAGGGCGAGTGGCCAGAAATGGAGGCCATTTTCCATGGGGAAAACGAAGTCATTGGCCCAGGCTCTGGGTGTCAGATGACTGGTGGCATCTGGGGCTCTAAGGACTTGCAGGGTCCTAGTTGCTGGCAGCTTTCGTTCTGGAAGGATCCAGCAGAGTTTGTAGATTCCTGGCTTGGCACTGCCCTGCCTGCCAGGCCAAGTGGCCACAAATGAAGGCCATTTCCCATGGGAAAAACGAAGTCCTTTCCCCAGGGTCTCAGGAATATGTTCAAGGTGGCGTTTGAGGCTCTAAGTACTTCCAGGGCCCTAGTTGCTGCCAGCTTTTCTTTTGGAAAAATCCAGCAACGATTGCATCATTCTAGCTAGGCTCCCACTTTCTGCCAGGGTGAGTGGCTGCCAAGGGAGGCCATTTGCCATGGGAAAAAGAAGTCCTTTCCCCAGGGTCTGGGTGTCAGATGAAAGGTGGCCTTTGGGGTTCTGAGGACTTGTAGGGTAGTACTTACTGGCTAGAGTAGAGGAAATGGATTCTATTTGAATATCTGTCTAGAGGCTTTGCCCCACAGGTCCTGGTTGTCCTTGATGGGCTGCAGCTGTGAGCATTGAAGAGAACTGGGATAAAAGGGGGCGGCGTAGCCATTCAGGGAGAGCCTTGAAGGAGCCCTGAACTGGGAAAGAACAGCATGCAGAAGAAAGCGTCTGTGCTGTGAAGATCTGCAGCCATAAGAACACACCGAGGAGGTATGGACTTTAGCAATCTGAGAACAGCATGATGGGACTCTAGAGAAATAGAACAACAACAAGTGGCAGCTTTCGATTTGGAGCAATCCAGCAAAGCTTGCAAATTTCTTGCTGGGCACCACCCTCTTGGTCAGGGCGAGTGGCCAGAAATGGAGGCCATTTTCCATGGGGAAAACGAAGTCATTGGCCCAGGCTCTGGGTGTCAGATGACTGGTGGCATCTGGGGCTGTAAGGACTTGCAGGGTCCTAGTTGCTGGCAGCTTTCGTTCTGGAAGGATCCAGCACAGTTTGTAGATTCCTGGCTTGGCACTGCCCTGCCTGCCAGGCCAAGTGGCCACAAATGAAGGCCATTTTCCATGGGAAAAACGAAGTCCTTTCCCCAGGGTCTCAGGAATATGTTCAAGGTGGCGTTTGAGGCTCTAAGTACTTCCAGGGCCCTAGTTGCTGCCAGCTTTTCTTTTGGAAAAATCCAGCAACGATTGCATCATTCTAGCTAGGCTCCCACTTTCTGCCAGGGTGAGTGGCTGCCAAGGGAGGCCATTTGCCATGGGAAAAAGAAGTCCTTTCCCCAGGGTCTGGGTGTCAGATGAAAGGTGGCCTTTGGGGTTCTGAGGACTTGTAGGGTAGTACTTACTGGCTAGAGTAGAGGAAATGGATTCTATTTGAATATCTGTCCCACAGGTCCTGGTTGTCCTTGATGGGCTGCAGCTGTGAGCATTGAAGAGAACTGGGATAAAAGGGGGCGGCTTAGCCATTCAGGGAGAGCCTTGAAGGAGCCCTGAACTGGGAAAGAACAGCATGCAGAAGAAAGCGTCTGTGCTGTGAAGATCTGCAGCCATAAGAACACACCGAGGAGGTATGGACTTTAGCAATCTGAGAACAGCATGATGGGACTCTAGAGAAATAGAACAACAACAAGTGGCAGCTTTAGATTTGGAGCAATCCAGCAAAGCTTGCAAATTTCTTGCTGGGCACCACCCTCTTGGTCAGGGCGAGTGGCCAGAAATGGAGGCAATTTTCCATGGGGAAAACAAAGTCATTGGCCCAGGCTCTGGGTGTCAGATGACTGGTGGCATCTGGGGCTCTAAGGACTTGCAGGGTCCTAGTTGCTGGCAGCTTTCGTTCTGGAAGGATCCAGCAGAGTTTGTAGATTCCTGGCTTGGCACTGCCCTGCCTGCCAGGCCAAGTGGCCACAAATGAAGGCCATTTTCCATGGGAAAAAGAAGTCCTTTCCCCAGGGTCTCAGGAATATGTTCAAGGTGGCGTTTGAGGCTCTAAGTACTTCCAGGGCCCTAGTTGCTGGCAGCTTTTCTTTTGGAAAAATCCAGCAACGATTGCATCATTCTAGCTAGGCTCCCACTTTCTGCCAGGGTGAGTGGCTGCCAAGGGAGGCCATTTGCCATGGGAAAAAGAAGTCCTTTCCCCAGGGTCTGGGTGTCAGATGAAAGGTGGCCTTTGGGGTTCTGAGGACTTGTAGGGTAGTACTTACTGGCTAGAGTAGAGGAAATGGATTCTATTTGAATATCTGTCCCACAGGTCCTGGTTGTCCTTGATGGGCTGCAGCTGTGAGCATTGAAGAGAACTGGGATAAAAGGGGGCGGCTTAGCCATTCAGGGAGAGCCTTGAAGGAGCCCTGAACTGGGAAAGAACAGCATGCAGAAGAAAGCGTCTGTGCTGTGAAGATCTGCAGCCATAAGAACACACCGAGGAGGTATGGACTTTAGCAATCTGAGAACAGCATGATGGGACTCTAGAGAAATAGAACAACAACAAGTGGTAGCTTTAGATTTGGAGCAATCCAGCAAAGCTTGCAAATTTCTTGCTGGGCACCACCCTCTTGGTCAGGGCGAGTGGCCAGAAATGGAGGCCATTTTCCATGGGGAAAATGAAGTCATTGGCCCAGGCTCTGGGTGTCAGATGACTGGTGGCATCTGGGGCTCTAAGGACTTGCAGGGTCCTAGTTGCTGGCAGCTTTCGTTCTGGAAGGATCCAGCAGAGTTTGTAGATTCCTGGCTTGGCACTGCCCTGCCTGCCAGGCCAAGTGGCCAGAAATGAAGGCCATTTTCCATGGGAAAAACGAAGTCCTTTCCCCAGGGTCTCAGGAATATGTTCAAGGTGGCGTTTGAGGCTCTAAGTACTTCCAGGGCCCTAGTTGCTGCCAGCTTTTCTTTTGGAAAAATCCAGCAACGATTGCATCATTCTAGCTAGGCTCCCACTTTCTGCCAGGGTGAGTGGCTGCCAAGGGAGGCCATTTGCCATGGGAAAAAGAAGTCCTTTCCCCAGGGTCTGGGTGTCAGATGAAAGGTGGCCTTTGGGGTTCTGAGGACTTGTAGGGTAGTACTTACTGGCTAGAGTAGAGGAAATGGATTCTATTTGAATATCTGTCCCACAGGTCCTGGTTGTCCTTGATGGGCTGCAGCTGTGAGCATTGAAGAGAACTGGGATAAAAGGGGGCGGCGTAGCCATTCAGGGAGAGCCTTGAAGGAGCCCTGAACTGGGAAAGAACAGCATGCAGAAGAAAGCGTCTGTGCTGTGAAGATCTGCAGCCATAAGAACACACCGAGGAGGTATGGACTTTAGCAATCTGAGAACAGCATGATGGGACTCTAGAGAAATAGAACAACAACAAGTGGCAGCTTTCGATTTGGAGCAATCCAGCAAAGCTTGCAAATTTCTTGCTGGGCACCACCCTCTTGGTCAGGGCGAGTGGCCAGAAATGGAGGCAATTTTCCATGGGGAAAACAAAGTCATTGGCCCAGGCTCTGGGTGTCAGATGACTGGTGGCATCTGGGGCTCTAAGGACTTGCAGGGTCCTAGTTGCTGGCAGCTTTCGTTCTGGAAGGATCCAGCAGAGTTTGTAGATTCCTGGCTTGGCACTGCCCTGCCTGCCAGGCCAAGTGGCCACAAATGAAGGCCATTTTCCATGGGAAAAAGAAGTCCTTTCCCCAGGGTCTCAGTAATATGTTCAAGGTGGCGTTTGAGGCTCTAAGTACTTCCAGGGCCCTAGTTGCTGGCAGCTTTTCTTTTGGAAAAATCCAGCAACGATTGCATCATTCTAGCTAGGCTCCCACTTTCTGCCAGGGTGAGTGGCTGCCAAGGGAGGCCATTTGCCATGGGAAAAAGAAGTCCTTTCCCCAGGGTCTGGGTGTCAGATGAAAGGTGGCCTTTGGGGTTCTGAGGACTTGTAGGGTAGTACTTACTGGCTAGAGTAGAGGAAATGGATTCTATTTGAATATCTGTCCCACAGGTCCTGGTTGTCCTTGATGGGCTGCAGCTGTGAGCATTGAAGAGAACTGGGATAAAAGGGGGCGGCTTAGCCATTCAGGGAGAGCCTTGAAGGAGCCCTGAACTGGGAAAGAACAGCATGCAGAAGAAAGCGTCTGTGCTGTGAAGATCTGCAGCCATAAGAACACACCGAGGAGGTATGGACTTTAGCAATCTGAGAACAGCATGATGGGACTCTAGAGAAATAGAACAACAACAAGTGGTAGCTTTAGATTTGGAGCAATCCAGCAAAGCTTGCAAATTTCTTGCTGGGCACCACCCTCTTGGTCAGGGCGAGTGGCCAGAAATGGAGGCCATTTTCCATGGGGAAAACGAAGTCATTGGCCCAGGCTCTGGGTGTCAGATGACTGGTGGCATCTGGGGCTGTAAGGACTTGCAGGGTCCTAGTTGCTGGCAGCTTTCGTTCTGGAAGGATCCAGCACAGTTTGTAGATTCCTGGCTTGGCACTGCCCTGCCTGCCAGGCAGAGTGGCCAGAAATGAAGGCCATTTTCCATGGGAAAAACGAAGTCCTTTCCCCAGGGTCTCAGTAATATGTTCAAGGTGGCGTTTGAGGCTCTAAGTACTTCCAGGGCCCTAGTTGCTGCCAGCTTTTCTTTTGGAAAAATCCAGCAACGATTGCATCATTCTAGCTAGGCTCCCACTTTCTGCCAGGGTGAGTGGCTGCCAAGGGAGGCCATTTGCCATGGGAAAAAGAAGTCCTTTCCCCAGGGTCTGGGTGTCAGATGAAAGGTGGCCTTTGGGGTTCTGAGGACTTGTAGGGTAGTACTTACTGGCTAGAGTAGAGGAAATGGATTCTATTTGAATATCTGTCCCACAGGTCCTGGTTGTCCTTGATGGGCTGCAGCTGTGAGCATTGAAGAGAACTGGGATAAAAGGGGGCGGCGTAGCCATTCAGGGAGAGCCTTGAAGGAGCCCTGAACTGGGAAAGAACAGCATGCAGAAGAAAGCGTCTGTGCTGTGAAGATCTGCAGCCATAAGAACACACCGAGGAGGTATGGACTTTAGCAATCTGAGAACAGCATGATGGGACTCTAGAGAAATAGAACAACAACAAGTGGCAGCTTTAGATTTGGAGCAATCCAGCAAAGCTTGCAAATTTCTTGCTGGGCACCACCCTCTTGGTCAGGGCGAGTGGCCAGAAATGGAGGCCATTTTCCATGGGGAAAACAAAGTCATTGGCCCAGGCTCTGGGTGTCAGATGACTGGTGGCATCTGGGGCTCTAAGGACTTGCAGGGTCCTAGTTGCTGGCAGCTTTCGTTCTGGAAGGATCCAGCACAGTTTGTAGATTCCTGGCTTGGCACTGCCCTGCCTGCCAGGCCAAGTGGCCACAAATGAAGGCCATTTTCCATGGGAAAAACGAAGTCCTTTCCCCAGGGTCTCAGGAATATGTTCAAGGTGGCGTTTGAGGCTCTAAGTACTTCCAGGGCCCTAGTTGCTGCCAGCTTTTCTTTTGGAAAAATCCAGCAACGATTGCATCATTCTAGCTAGGCTCCCACTTTCTGCCAGGGTGAGTGGCTGCCAAGGGAGGCCATTTGCCATGGGAAAAAGAAGTCCTTTCCCCAGGGTCTGGGTGTCAGATGAAAGGTGGCCTTTGGGGTTCTGAGGACTTGTAGGGTAGTACTTACTGGCTAGAGTAGAGGAAATGGATTCTATTTGAATATCTGTCTAGAGGCTTTGCCCCACAGGTCCTGGTTGTCCTTGATGGGCTGCAGCTGTGAGCATTGAAGAGAACTGGGATAAAAGGGGGCGGCGTAGCCATTCAGGGAGAGCCTTGAAGGAGCCCTGAACTGGGAAAGAACAGCATGCAGAAGAAAGCGTCTGTGCTGTGAAGATCTGCAGCCATAAGAACACACCGAGGAGGTATGGACTTTAGCAATCTGAGAACAGCATGATGGGACTCTAGAGAAATAGAACAACAACAAGTGGCAGCTTTCAATTTGGAGCAATCCAGCAAAGCTTGCAAATTTCTTGCTGGGCACCACCCTCTTGGTCAGGGCGAGTGGCCAGAAATGGAGGCCATTTTCCATGGGGAAAACGAAGTCATTGGCCCAGGCTCTGGGTGTCAGATGACTGGTGGCATCTGGGGCTGTAAGGACTTGCAGGGTCCTAGTTGCTGGCAGCTTTCGTTCTGGAAGGATCCAGCAGAGTTTGTAGATTCCTGGCTTGGCACTGCCCTGCCTGCCAGGCCAAGTGGCCACAAATGAAGGCCATTTTCCATGGGAAAAACGAAGTCCTTTCCCCAGGGTCTCAGTAATATGTTCAAGGTGGCGTTTGAGGCTCTAAGTACTTCCAGGGCCCTAGTTGCTGCCAGCTTTTCTTTTGGAAAAATCCAGCAACGATTGCATCATTCTAGCTAGGCTCCCACTTTCTGCCAGGGTGAGTGGCTGCCAAGGGAGGCCATTTGCCATGGGAAAAAGAAGTCCTTTCCCCAGGGTCTGGGTGTCAGATGAAAGGTGGCCTTTGGGGTTCTGAGGACTTGTAGGGTAGTACTTACTGGCTAGAGTAGAGGAAATGGATTCTATTTGAATATCTGTCTAGAGGCTTTGCCCCACAGGTCCTGGTTGTCCTTGATGGGCTGCAGCTGTGAGCATTGAAGAGAACTGGGATAAAAGGGGGCGGCGTAGCCATTCAGGGAGAGCCTTGAAGGAGCCCTGAACTGGGAAAGAACAGCATGCAGAAGAAAGCGTCTGTGCTGTGAAGATCTGCAGCCATAAGAACACACCGAGGAGGTATGGACTTTAGCAATCTGAGAACAGCATGATGGGACTCTAGAGAAATAAAACAACAAGAAGTGGCAGCTTTCGATTTGGAGCAATCCAGCAAAGCTTGCAAATTTCTTGCTGGGCACCACCCTCTTGGTCAGGGCGAGTGGCCAGAAATGGAGGCCATTTTCCATGGGGAAAACGAAGTCATTGGCCCAGGCTCTGGGTGTCAGATGACTGGTGGCATCTGGGGCTGTAAGGACTTGCAGGGTCCTAGTTGCTGGCAGCTTTCGTTCTGGAAGGATCCAGCACAGTTTGTAGATTCCTGGCTTGGCACTGCCCTGCCTGCCAGGCCAAGTGGCCACAAATGAAGGCCATTTTCCATGGGAAAAACGAAGTCCTTTCCCCAGGGTCTCAGTAATATGTTCAAGGTGGCGTTTGAGGCTCTAAGTACTTCCAGGGCCCTAGTTGCTGCCAGCTTTTCTTTTGGAAAAATCCAGCAACGATTGCATCATTCTAGCTAGGCTCCCACTTTCTGCCAGGGTGAGTGGCTGCCAAGGGAGGCCATTTGCCATGGGAAAAAGAAGTCCTTTCCCCAGGGTCTGGGTGTCAGATGAAAGGTGGCCTTTGGGGTTCTGAGGACTTGTAGGGTAGTACTTACTGGCTAGAGTAGAGGAAATGGATTCTATTTGAATATCTGTCCCACAGGTCCTGGTTGTCCTTGATGGGCTGCAGCTGTGAGCATTGAAGAGAACTGGGATAAAAGGGGGCGGCTTAGCCATTCAGGGAGAGCCTTGAAGGAGCCCTGAACTGGGAAAGAACAGCATGCAGAAGAAAGCGTCTGTGCTGTGAAGATCTGCAGCCATAAGAACACACCGAGGAGGTATGGACTTTAGCAATCTGAGAACAGCATGATGGGACTCTAGAGAAATAGAACAACAACAAGTGGCAGCTTTAGATTTGGAGCAATCCAGCAAAGCTTGCAAATTTCTTGCTGGGCACCACCCTCTTGGTCAGGGCGAGTGGCCAGAAATGGAGGCAATTTTCCATGGGGAAAACAAAGTCATTGGCCCAGGCTCTGGGTGTCAGATGACTGGTGGCATCTGGGGCTCTAAGGACTTGCAGGGTCCTAGTTGCTGGCAGCTTTCGTTCTGGAAGGATCCAGCAGAGTTTGTAGATTCCTGGCTTGGCACCGCCCTGCCTGCCAGGCCAAGTGGCCACAAATGAAGGCCATTTTCCATGGGAAAAAGAAGTCCTTTCCCCAGGGTCTCAGGAATATGTTCAAGGTGGCGTTTGAGGCTCTAAGTACTTCCAGGGCCCTAGTTGCTGCCAGCTTTTCTTTTGGAAAAATCCAGCAACGATTGCATCATTCTAGCTAGGCTCCCACTTTCTGCCAGGGTGAGTGGCTGCCAAGGGAGGCCATTTGCCATGGGAAAAAGAAGTCCTTTCCCCAGGGTCTGGGTGTCAGATGAAAGGTGGCCTTTGGGGTTCTGAGGACTTGTAGGGTAGTACTTACTGGCTAGAGTAGAGGAAATGGATTCTATTTGAATATCTGTCCCACAGGTCCTGGTTGTCCTTGATGGGCTGCAGCTGTGAGCATTGAAGAGAACTGGGATAAAAGGGGGCGGCGTAGCCATTCAGGGAGAGCCTTGAAGGAGCCCTGAACTGGGAAAGAACAGCATGCAGAAGAAAGCGTCTGTGCTGTGAAGATCTGCAGCCATAAGAACACACCGAGGAGGTATGGACTTTAGCAATCTGAGAACAGCATGATGGGACTCTAGAGAAATAGAACAACAACAAGTGGCAGCTTTAGATTTGGAGCAATCCAGCAAAGCTTGCAAATTTCTTGCTGGGCACCACCCTCTTGGTCAGGGCGAGTGGCCAGAAATGGAGGCAATTTTCCATGGGGAAAACAAAGTCATTGGCCCAGGCTCTGGGTGTCAGATGACTGGTGGCATCTGGGGCTCTAAGGACTTGCAGGGTCCTAGTTGCTGGCAGCTTTCGTTCTGGAAGGATCCAGCAGAGTTTGTAGATTCCTGGCTTGGCACTGCCCTGCCTGCCAGGCCAAGTGGCCACAAATGAAGGCCATTTTCCATGGGAAAAAGAAGTCCTTTCCCCAGGGTCTCAGTAATATGTTCAAGGTGGCGTTTGAGGCTCTAAGTACTTCCAGGGCCCTAGTTGCTGGCAGCTTTTCTTTTGGAAAAATCCAGCAACGATTGCATCATTCTAGCTAGGCTCCCACTTTCTGCCAGGGTGAGTGGCTGCCAAGGGAGGCCATTTGCCATGGGAAAAAGAAGTCCTTTCCCCAGGGTCTGGGTGTCAGATGAAAGGTGGCCTTTGGGGTTCTGAGGACTTGTAGGGTAGTACTTACTGGCTAGAGTAGAGGAAATGGATTCTATTTGAATATCTGTCCCACAGGTCCTGGTTGTCCTTGATGGGCTGCAGCTGTGAGCATTGAAGAGAACTGGGATAAAAGGGGGCGGCTTAGCCATTCAGGGAGAGCCTTGAAGGAGCCCTGAACTGGGAAAGAACAGCATGCAGAAGAAAGCGTCTGTGCTGTGAAGATCTGCAGCCATAAGAACACACCGAGGAGGTATGGACTTTAGCAATCTGAGAACAGCATGATGGGACTCTAGAGAAATAGAACAACAACAAGTGGTAGCTTTAGATTTGGAGCAATCCAGCAAAGCTTGCAAATTTCTTGCTGGGCACCACCCTCTTGGTCAGGGCGAGTGGCCAGAAATGGAGGCCATTTTCCATGGGGAAAACGAAGTCATTGGCCCAGGCTCTGGGTGTCAGATGACTGGTGGCATCTGGGGCTGTAAGGACTTGCAGGGTCCTAGTTGCTGGCAGCTTTCGTTCTGGAAGGATCCAGCACAGTTTGTAGATTCCTGGCTTGGCACTGCCCTGCCTGCCAGGCAGAGTGGCCACAAATGAAGGCCATTTTCCATGGGAAAAACGAAGTCCTTTCCCCAGGGTCTCAGTAATATGTTCAAGGTGGCGTTTGAGGCTCTAAGTACTTCCAGGGCCCTAGTTGCTGCCAGCTTTTCTTTTGGAAAAATCCAGCAACGATTGCATCATTCTAGCTAGGCTCCCACTTTCTGCCAGGGTGAGTGGCTGCCAAGGGAGGCCATTTGCCATGGGAAAAAGAAGTCCTTTCCCCAGGGTCTGGGTGTCAGATGAAAGGTGGCCTTTGGGGTTCTGAGGACTTGTAGGGTAGTACTTACTGGCTAGAGTAGAGGAAATGGATTCTATTTGAATATCTGTCCCACAGGTCCTGGTTGTCCTTGATGGGCTGCAGCTGTGAGCATTGAAGAGAACTGGGATAAAAGGGGGCGGCGTAGCCATTCAGGGAGAGCCTTGAAGGAGCCCTGAACTGGGAAAGAACAGCATGCAGAAGAAAGCGTCTGTGCTGTGAAGATCTGCAGCCATAAGAACACACCGAGGAGGTATGGACTTTAGCAATCTGAGAACAGCATGATGGGACTCTAGAGAAATAGAACAACAACAAGTGGCAGCTTTCGATTTGGAGCAATCCAGCAAAGCTTGCAAATTTCTTGCTGGGCACCACCCTCTTGGTCAGGGCGAGTGGCCAGAAATGGAGGCCATTTTCCATGGGGAAAACGAAGTCATTGGCCCAGGCTCTGGGTGTCAGATGACTGGTGGCATCTGGGGCTCTAAGGACTTGCAGGGTCCTAGTTGCTGGCAGCTTTCGTTCTGGAAGGATCCAGCAGAGTTTGTAGATTCCTGGCTTGGCACTGCCCTGCCTGCCAGGCCAAGTGGCCACAAATGAAGGCCATTTTCCATGGGAAAAACGAAGTCCTTTCCCCAGGGTCTCAGGAATATGTTCAAGGTGGCGTTTGAGGCTCTAAGTACTTCCAGGGCCCTAGTTGCTGCCAGCTTTTCTTTTGGAAAAATCCAGCAACGATTGCATCATTCTAGCTAGGCTCCCACTTTCTGCCAGGGTGAGTGGCTGCCAAGGGAGGCCATTTGCCATGGGAAAAAGAAGTCCTTTCCCCAGGGTCTGGGTGTCAGATGAAAGGTGGCCTTTGGGGTTCTGAGGACTTGTAGGGTAGTACTTACTGGCTAGAGTAGAGGAAATGGATTCTATTTGAATATCTGTCTAGAGGCTTTGCCCCACAGGTCCTGGTTGTCCTTGATGGGCTGCAGCTGTGAGCATTGAAGAGAACTGGGATAAAAGGGGGCGGCGTAGCCATTCAGGGAGAGCCTTGAAGGAGCCCTGAACTGGGAAAGAACAGCATGCAGAAGAAAGCGTCTGTGCTGTGAAGATCTGCAGCCATAAGAACACACCGAGGAGGTATGGACTTTAGCAATCTGAGAACAGCATTATGGGACTCTAGAGAAATAAAACAACAACAAGTGGCAGCTTTCGATTTGGAGCAATCCAGCAAAGCTTGCAAATTTCTTGCTGGGCACCACCCTCTTGGTCAGGGCGAGTGGCCAGAAATGGAGGCCATTTTCCATGGGGAAAACGAAGTCATTGGCCCAGGCTCTGGGTGTCAGATGACTGGTGGCATCTGGGGCTCTAAGGACTTGCAGGGTCCTAGTTGCTGGCAGCTTTCGTTCTGGAAGGATCCAGCAGAGTTTGTAGATTCCTGGCTTGGCACTGCCCTGCCTGCCAGGCCAAGTGGCCACAAATGAAGGCCATTTCCCATGGGAAAAACGAAGTCCTTTCCCCAGGGTCTCAGGAATATGTTCAAGGTGGCGTTTGAGGCTCTAAGTACTTCCAGGGCCCTAGTTGCTGCCAGCTTTTCTTTTGGAAAAATCCAGCAACGATTGCATCATTCTAGCTAGGCTCCCACTTTCTGCCAGGGTGAGTGGCTGCCAAGGGAGGCCATTTGCCATGGGAAAAAGAAGTCCTTTCCCCAGGGTCTGGGTGTCAGATGAAAGGTGGCCTTTGGGGTTCTGAGGACTTGTAGGGTAGTACTTACTGGCTAGAGTAGAGGAAATGGATTCTATTTGAATATCTGTCCCACAGGTCCTGGTTGTCCTTGATGGGCTGCAGCTGTGAGCATTGAAGAGAACTGGGATAAAAGGGGGCGGCGTAGCCATTCAGGGAGAGCCTTGAAGGAGCCCTGAACTGGGAAAGAACAGCATGCAGAAGAAAGCGTCTGTGCTGTGAAGATCTGCAGCCATAAGAACACACCGAGGAGGTATGGACTTTAGCAATCTGAGAACAGCATGATGGGACTCTAGAGAAATAGAACAACAACAAGTGGCAGCTTTCGATTTGGAGCAATCCAGCAAAGCTTGCAAATTTCTTGCTGGGCACCACCCTCTTGGTCAGGGCGAGTGGCCAGAAATGGAGGCAATTTTCCATGGGGAAAACAAAGTCATTGGCCCAGGCTCTGGGTGTCAGATGACTGGTGGCATCTGGGGCTCTAAGGACTTGCAGGGTCCTAGTTGCTGGCAGCTTTCGTTCTGGAAGGATCCAGCAGAGTTTGTAGATTCCTGGCTTGGCACTGCCCTGCCTGCCAGGCCAAGTGGCCACAAATGAAGGCCATTTTCCATGGGAAAAACGAAGTCCTTTCCCCAGGGTCTCAGTAATATGTTCAAGGTGGCGTTTGAGGCTCTAAGTACTTCCAGGGCCCTAGTTGCTGGCAGCTTTTCTTTTGGAAAAATCCAGCAACGATTGCATCATTCTAGCTAGGCTCCCACTTTCTGCCAGGGTGAGTGGCTGCCAAGGGAGGCCATTTGCCATGGGAAAAAGAAGTCCTTTCCCCAGGGTCTGGGTGTCAGATGAAAGGTGGCCTTTGGGGTTCTGAGGACTTGTAGGGTAGTACTTACTGGCTAGAGTAGAGGAAATGGATTCTATTTGAATATCTGTCTAGAGGCTTTGCCCCACAGGTCCTGGTTGTCCTTGATGGGCTGCAGCTGTGAGCATTGAAGAGAACTGGGATAAAAGGGGGCGGCGTAGCCATTCAGGGAGAGCCTTGAAGGAGCCCTGAACTGGGAAAGAACAGCATGCAGAAGAAAGCGTCTGTGCTGTGAAGATCTGCAGCCATAAGAACACATCGAGGAGGTATGGACTTTAGCAATCTGAGAACAGCATGATGGGACTCTAGAGAAATAAAACAACAAGAAGTGGCAGCTTTCGATTTGGAGCAATCCAGCAAAGCTTGCAAATTTCTTGCTGGGCACCACCCTCTTGGTCAGGGCGAGTGGCCAGAAATGGAGGCCATTTTCCATGGGGAAAACGAAGTCATTGGCCCAGGCTCTGGGTGTCAGATGACTGGTGGCATCTGGGGCTCTAAGGACTTGCAGGGTCCTAGTTGCTGGCAGCTTTCGTTCTGGAAGGATCCAGCACAGTTTGTAGATTCCTGGCTTGGCACTGCCCTGCCTGCCAGGCCAAGTGGCCACAAATGAAGGCCATTTTCCATGGGAAAAACGAAGTCCTTTCCCCAGGGTCTCAGTAATATGTTCAAGGTGGCGTTTGAGGCTCTAAGTACTTCCAGGGCCCTAGTTGCTGCCAGCTTTTCTTTTGGAAAAATCCAGCAACGATTGCATCATTCTAGCTAGGCTCCCACTTTCTGCCAGGGTGAGTGGCTGCCAAGGGAGGCCATTTGCCATGGGAAAAAGAAGTCCTTTCCCCAGGGTCTGGGTGTCAGATGAAAGGTGGCCTTTGGGGTTCTGAGGACTTGTAGGGTAGTACTTACTGGCTAGAGTAGAGGAAATGGATTCTATTTGAATATCTGTCCCACAGGTCCTGGTTGTCCTTGATGGGCTGCAGCTGTGAGCATTGAAGAGAACTGGGATAAAAGGGGGCGGCTTAGCCATTCAGGGAGAGCCTTGAAGGAGCCCTGAACTGGGAAAGAACAGCATGCAGAAGAAAGCGTCTGTGCTGTGAAGATCTGCAGCCATAAGAACACACCGAGGAGGTATGGACTTTAGCAATCTGAGAACAGCATGATGGGACTCTAGAGAAATAGAACAACAACAAGTGGTAGCTTTAGATTTGGAGCAATCCAGCAAAGCTTGCAAATTTCTTGCTGGGCACCACCCTCTTGGTCAGGGCGAGTGGCCAGAAATGGAGGCCATTTTCCATGGGGAAAACGAAGTCATTGGCCCAGGCTCTGGGTGTCAGATGACTGGTGGCATCTGGGGCTGTAAGGACTTGCAGGGTCCTAGTTGCTGGCAGCTTTCGTTCTGGAAGGATCCAGCACAGTTTGTAGATTCCTGGCTTGGCACTGCCCTGCCTGCCAGGCAGAGTGGCCACAAATGAAGGCCATTTTCCATGGGAAAAACGAAGTCCTTTCCCCAGGGTCTCAGTAATATGTTCAAGGTGGCGTTTGAGGCTCTAAGTACTTCCAGGGCCCTAGTTGCTGCCAGCTTTTCTTTTGGAAAAATCCAGCAACGATTGCATCATTCTAGCTAGGCTCCCACTTTCTGCCAGGGTGAGTGGCTGCCAAGGGAGGCCATTTGCCATGGGAAAAAGAAGTCCTTTCCCCAGGGTCTGGGTGTCAGATGAAAGGTGGCCTTTGGGGTTCTGAGGACTTGTAGGGTAGTACTTACTGGCTAGAGTAGAGGAAATGGATTCTATTTGAATATCTGTCCCACAGGTCCTGGTTGTCCTTGATGGGCTGCAGCTGTGAGCATTGAAGAGAACTGGGATAAAAGGGGGCGGCGTAGCCATTCAGGGAGAGCCTTGAAGGAGCCCTGAACTGGGAAAGAACAGCATGCAGAAGAAAGCGTCTGTGCTGTGAAGATCTGCAGCCATAAGAACACACCGAGGAGGTATGGACTTTAGCAATCTGAGAACAGCATGATGGGACTCTAGAGAAATAGAACAACAACAAGTGGCAGCTTTCGATTTGGAGCAATCCAGCAAAGCTTGCAAATTTCTTGCTGGGCACCACCCTCTTGGTCAGGGCGAGTGGCCAGAAATGGAGGCCATTTTCCATGGGGAAAACAAAGTCATTGGCCCAGGCTCTGGGTGTCAGATGACTGGTGGCATCTGGGGCTCTAAGGACTTGCAGGGTCCTAGTTGCTGGCAGCTTTCGTTCTGGAAGGATCCAGCAGAGTTTGTAGATTCCTGGCTTGGCACTGCCCTGCCTGCCAGGCCAAGTGGCCACAAATGAAGGCCATTTTCCATGGGAAAAACGAAGTCCTTTCCCCAGGGTCTCAGGAATATGTTCAAGGTGGCGTTTGAGGCTCTAAGTACTTCCAGGGCCCTAGTTGCTGCCAGCTTTTCTTTTGGAAAAATCCAGCAACGATTGCATCATTCTAGCTAGGCTCCCACTTTCTGCCAGGGTGAGTGGCTGCCAAGGGAGGCCATTTGCCATGGGAAAAAGAAGTCCTTTCCCCAGGGTCTGGGTGTCAGATGAAAGGTGGCCTTTGGGGTTCTGAGGACTTGTAGGGTAGTACTTACTGGCTAGAGTAGAGGAAATGGATTCTATTTGAATATCTGTCTAGAGGCTTTGCCCCACAGGTCCTGGTTGTCCTTGATGGGCTGCAGCTGTGAGCATTGAAGAGAACTGGGATAAAAGGGGGCGGCGTAGCCATTCAGGGAGAGCCTTGAAGGAGCCCTGAACTGGGAAAGAACAGCATGCAGAAGAAAGCGTCTGTGCTGTGAAGATCTGCAGCCATAAGAACACACCGAGGAGGTATGGACTTTAGCAATCTGAGAACAGCATTATGGGACTCTAGAGAAATAAAACAACAACAAGTGGCAGCTTTCGATTTGGAGCAATCCAGCAAAGCTTGCAAATTTCTTGCTGGGCACCACCCTCTTGGTCAGGGCGAGTGGCCAGAAATGGAGGCCATTTTCCATGGGGAAAACGAAGTCATTGGCCCAGGCTCTGGGTGTCAGATGACTGGTGGCATCTGGGGCTCTAAGGACTTGCAGGGTCCTAGTTGCTGGCAGCTTTCGTTCTGGAAGGATCCAGCAGAGTTTGTAGATTCCTGGCTTGGCACTGCCCTGCCTGCCAGGCCAAGTGGCCAGAAATGAAGGCCATTTTCCATGGGAAAAACGAAGTCCTTTCCCCAGGGTCTCAGGAATATGTTCAAGGTGGCGTTTGAGGCTCTAAGTACTTCCAGGGCCCTAGTTGCTGCCAGCTTTTCTTTTGGAAAAATCCAGCAACGATTGCATCATTCTAGCTAGGCTCCCACTTTCTGCCAGGGTGAGTGGCTGCCAAGGGAGGCCATTTGCCATGGGAAAAAGAAGTCCTTTCCCCAGGGTCTGGGTGTCAGATGAAAGGTGGCCTTTGGGGTTCTGAGGACTTGTAGGGTAGTACTTACTGGCTAGAGTAGAGGAAATGGATTCTATTTGAATATCTGTCCCACAGGTCCTGGTTGTCCTTGATGGGCTGCAGCTGTGAGCATTGAAGAGAACTGGGATAAAAGGGGGCGGCGTAGCCATTCAGGGAGAGCCTTGAAGGAGCCCTGAACTGGGAAAGAACAGCATGCAAAAGAAAGCGTCTGTGCTGTGAAGATCTGCAGCCATAAGAACACACCGAGGAGGTATGGACTTTAGCAATCTGAGAACAGCATGATGGGACTCTAGAGAAATAGAACAACAACAAGTGGCAGCTTTCGATTTGGAGCAATCCAGCAAAGCTTGCAAATTTCTTGCTGGGCACCACCCTCTTGGTCAGGGCGAGTGGCCAGAAATGGAGGCCATTTTCCATGGGGAAAACGAAGTCATTGGCCCAGGCTCTGGGTGTCAGATGACTGGTGGCATCTGGGGCTCTAAGGACTTGCAGGGTCCTAGTTGCTGGCAGCTTTCGTTCTGGAAGGATCCAGCAGAGTTTGTAGATTCCTGGCTTGGCACTGCCCTGCCTGCCAGGCCAAGTGGCCACAAATGAAGGCCATTTCCCATGGGAAAAACGAAGTCCTTTCCCCAGGGTCTCAGGAATATGTTCAAGGTGGCGTTTGAGGCTCTAAGTACTTCCAGGGCCCTAGTTGCTGCCAGCTTTTCTTTTGGAAAAATCCAGCAACGATTGCATCATTCTAGCTAGGCTCCCACTTTCTGCCAGGGTGAGTGGCTGCCAAGGGAGGCCATTTGCCATGGGAAAAAGAAGTCCTTTCCCCAGGGTCTGGGTGTCAGATGAAAGGTGGCCTTTGGGGTTCTGAGGACTTGTAGGGTAGTACTTACTGGCTAGAGTAGAGGAAATGGATTCTATTTGAATATCTGTCCCACAGGTCCTGGTTGTCCTTGATGGGCTGCAGCTGTGAGCATTGAAGAGAACTGGGATAAAAGGGGGCGGCGTAGCCATTCAGGGAGAGCCTTGAAGGAGCCCTGAACTGGGAAAGAACAGCATGCAGAAGAAAGCGTCTGTGCTGTGAAGATCTGCAGCCATAAGAACACACCGAGGAGGTATGGACTTTAGCAATCTGAGAACAGCATGATGGGACTCTAGAGAAATAGAACAACAACAAGTGGCAGCTTTCGATTTGGAGCAATCCAGCAAAGCTTGCAAATTTCTTGCTGGGCACCACCCTCTTGGTCAGGGCGAGTGGCCAGAAATGGAGGCAATTTTCCATGGGGAAAACAAAGTCATTGGCCCAGGCTCTGGGTGTCAGATGACTGGTGGCATCTGGGGCTCTAAGGACTTGCAGGGTCCTAGTTGCTGGAAGCTTTCGTTCTGGAAGGATCCAGCAGAGTTTGTAGATTCCTGGCTTGGCACTGCCCTGCCTGCCAGGCCAAGTGGCCACAAATGAAGGCCATTTTCCATGGGAAAAACGAAGTCCTTTCCCCAGGGTCTCAGTAATATGTTCAAGGTGGCGTTTGAGGCTCTAAGTACTTCCAGGGCCCTAGTTGCTGGCAGCTTTTCTTTTGGAAAAATCCAGCAACGATTGCATCATTCTAGCTAGGCTCCCACTTTCTGCCAGGGTGAGTGGCTGCCAAGGGAGGCCATTTGCCATGGGAAAAAGAAGTCCTTTCCCCAGGGTCTGGGTGTCAGATGAAAGGTGGCCTTTGGGGTTCTGAGGACTTGTAGGGTAGTACTTACTGGCTAGAGTAGAGGAAATGGATTCTATTTGAATATCTGTCTAGAGGCTTTGCCCCACAGGTCCTGGTTGTCCTTGATGGGCTGCAGCTGTGAGCATTGAAGAGAACTGGGATAAAAGGGGGCGGCGTAGCCATTCAGGGAGAGCCTTGAAGGAGCCCTGAACTGGGAAAGAACAGCATGCAGAAGAAAGCGTCTGTGCTGTGAAGATCTGCAGCCATAAGAACACACCGAGGAGGTATGGACTTTAGCAATCTGAGAACAGCATGATGGGACTCTAGAGAAATAAAACAACAAGAAGTGGCAGCTTTCGATTTGGAGCAATCCAGCAAAGCTTGCAAATTTCTTGCTGGGCACCACCCTCTTGGTCAGGGCGAGTGGCCAGAAATGGAGGCCATTTTCCATGGGGAAAACGAAGTCATTGGCCCAGGCTCTGGGTGTCAGATGACTGGTGGCATCTGGGGCTCTAAGGACTTGCAGGGTCCTAGTTGCTGGCAGCTTTCGTTCTGGAAGGATCCAGCACAGTTTGTAGATTCCTGGCTTGGCACTGCCCTGCCTGCCAGGCCAAGTGGCCACAAATGAAGGCCATTTTCCATGGGAAAAACGAAGTCCTTTCCCCAGGGTCTCAGGAATATGTTCAAGGTGGCGTTTGAGGCTCTAAGTACTTCCAGGGCCCTAGTTGCTGCCAGCTTTTCTTTTGGAAAAATCCAGCAACGATTGCATCATTCTAGCTAGGCTCCCACTTTCTGCCAGGGTGAGTGGCTGCCAAGGGAGGCCATTTGCCATGGGAAAAAGAAGTCCTTTCCCCAGGGTCTGGGTGTCAGATGAAAGGTGGCCTTTGGGGTTCTGAGGACTTGTAGGGTAGTACTTACTGGCTAGAGTAGAGGAAATGGATTCTATTTGAATATCTGTCCCACAGGTCCTGGTTGTCCTTGATGGGCTGCAGCTGTGAGCATTGAAGAGAACTGGGATAAAAGGGGGCGGCTTAGCCATTCAGGGAGAGCCTTGAAGGAGCCCTGAACTGGGAAAGAACAGCATGCAGAAGAAAGCGTCTGTGCTGTGAAGATCTGCAGCCATAAGAACACACCGAGGAGGTATGGACTTTAGCAATCTGAGAACAGCATGATGGGACTCTAGAGAAATAGAACAACAACAAGTGGCAGCTTTAGATTTGGAGCAATCCAGCAAAGCTTGCAAATTTCTTGCTGGGCACCACCCTCTTGGTCAGGGCGAGTGGCCAGAAATGGAGGCAATTTTCCATGGGGAAAACAAAGTCATTGGCCCAGGCTCTGGGTGTCAGATGACTGGTGGCATCTGGGGCTCTAAGGACTTGCAGGGTCCTAGTTGCTGGCAGCTTTCGTTCTGGAAGGATCCAGCAGAGTTTGTAGATTCCTGGCTTGGCACCGCCCTGCCTGCCAGGCCAAGTGGCCACAAATGAAGGCCATTTTCCATGGGAAAAAGAAGTCCTTTCCCCAGGGTCTCAGGAATATGTTCAAGGTGGCGTTTGAGGCTCTAAGTACTTCCAGGGCCCTAGTTGCTGCCAGCTTTTCTTTTGGAAAAATCCAGCAACGATTGCATCATTCTAGCTAGGCTCCCACTTTCTGCCAGGGTGAGTGGCTGCCAAGGGAGGCCATTTGCCATGGGAAAAAGAAGTCCTTTCCCCAGGGTCTGGGTGTCAGATGAAAGGTGGCCTTTGGGGTTCTGAGGACTTGTAGGGTAGTACTTACTGGCTAGAGTAGAGGAAATGGATTCTATTTGAATATCTGTCCCACAGGTCCTGGTTGTCCTTGATGGGCTGCAGCTGTGAGCATTGAAGAGAACTGGGATAAAAGGGGGCGGCGTAGCCATTCAGGGAGAGCCTTGAAGGAGCCCTGAACTGGGAAAGAACAGCATGCAGAAGAAAGCGTCTGTGCTGTGAAGATCTGCAGCCATAAGAACACACCGAGGAGGTATGGACTTTAGCAATCTGAGAACAGCATGATGGGACTCTAGAGAAATAGAACAACAACAAGTGGCAGCTTTAGATTTGGAGCAATCCAGCAAAGCTTGCAAATTTCTTGCTGGGCACCACCCTCTTGGTCAGGGCGAGTGGCCAGAAATGGAGGCCATTTTCCATGGGGAAAACAAAGTCATTGGCCCAGGCTCTGGGTGTCAGATGACTGGTGGCATCTGGGGCTCTAAGGACTTGCAGGGTCCTAGTTGCTGGCAGCTTTCGTTCTGGAAGGATCCAGCACAGTTTGTAGATTCCTGGCTTGGCACTGCCCTGCCTGCCAGGCCAAGTGGCCACAAATGAAGGCCATTTTCCATGGGAAAAACGAAGTCCTTTCCCCAGGGTCTCAGTAATATGTTCAAGGTGGCGTTTGAGGCTCTAAGTACTTCCAGGGCCCTAGTTGCTGCCAGCTTTTCTTTTGGAAAAATCCAGCAACGATTGCATCATTCTAGCTAGGCTCCCACTTTCTGCCAGGGTGAGTGGCTGCCAAGGGAGGCCATTTGCCATGGGAAAAAGAAGTCCTTTCCCCAGGGTCTGGGTGTCAGATGAAAGGTGGCCTTTGGGGTTCTGAGGACTTGTAGGGTAGTACTTACTGGCTAGAGTAGAGGAAATGGATTCTATTTGAATATCTGTCCCACAGGTCCTGGTTGTCCTTGATGGGCTGCAGCTGTGAGCATTGAAGAGAACTGGGATAAAAGGGGGCGGCGTAGCCATTCAGGGAGAGCCTTGAAGGAGCCCTGAACTGGGAAAGAACAGCATGCAGAAGAAAGCGTCTGTGCTGTGAAGATCTGCAGCCATAAGAACACACCGAGGAGGTATGGACTTTAGCAATCTGAGAACAGCATGATGGGACTCTAGAGAAATAGAACAACAACAAGTGGCAGCTTTCGATTTGGAGCAATCCAGCAAAGCTTGCAAATTTCTTGCTGGGCACCACCCTCTTGGTCAGGGCGAGTGGCCAGAAATGGAGGCCATTTTCCATGGGGAAAACGAAGTCATTGGCCCAGGCTCTGGGTGTCAGATGACTGGTGGCATCTGGGGCTCTAAGGACTTGCAGGGTCCTAGTTGCTGGCAGCTTTCGTTCTGGAAGGATCCAGCAGAGTTTGTAGATTCCTGGCTTGGCACTGCCCTGCCTGCCAGGCCAAGTGGCCACAAATGAAGGCCATTTTCCATGGGAAAAACGAAGTCCTTTCCCCAGGGTCTCAGGAATATGTTCAAGGTGGCGTTTGAGGCTCTAAGTACTTCCAGGGCCCTAGTTGCTGCCAGCTTTTCTTTTGGAAAAATCCAGCAACGATTGCATCATTCTAGCTAGGCTCCCACTTTCTGCCAGGGTGAGTGGCTGCCAAGGGAGGCCATTTGCCATGGGAAAAAGAAGTCCTTTCCCCAGGGTCTGGGTGTCAGATGAAAGGTGGCCTTTGGGGTTCTGAGGACTTGTAGGGTAGTACTTACTGGCTAGAGTAGAGGAAATGGATTCTATTTGAATATCTGTCCCACAGGTCCTGGTTGTCCTTGATGGGCTGCAGCTGTGAGCATTGAAGAGAACTGGGATAAAAGGGGGCGGCTTAGCCATTCAGGGAGAGCCTTGAAGGAGCCCTGAACTGGGAAAGAACAGCATGCAGAAGAAAGCGTCTGTGCTGTGAAGATCTGCAGCCATAAGAACACACCGAGGAGGTATGGACTTTAGCAATCTGAGAACAGCATGATGGGACTCTAGAGAAATAGAACAACAACAAGTGGTAGCTTTAGATTTGGAGCAATCCAGCAAAGCTTGCAAATTTCTTGCTGGGCACCACCCTCTTGGTCAGGGCGAGTGGCCAGAAATGGAGGCCATTTTCCATGGGGAAAACGAAGTCATTGGCCCAGGCTCTGGGTGTCAGATGACTGGTGGCATCTGGGGCTGTAAGGACTTGCAGGGTCCTAGTTGCTGGCAGCTTTCGTTCTGGAAGGATCCAGCAGAGTTTGTAGATTCCTGGCTTGGCACTGCCCTGCCTGCCAGGCCAAGTGGCCAGAAATGAAGGCCATTTTCCATGGGAAAAACGAAGTCCTTTCCCCAGGGTCTCAGGAATATGTTCAAGGTGGCGTTTGAGGCTCTAAGTACTTCCAGGGCCCTAGTTGCTGCCAGCTTTTCTTTTGGAAAAATCCAGCAACGATTGCATCATTCTAGCTAGGCTCCCACTTTCTGCCAGGGTGAGTGGCTGCCAAGGGAGGCCATTTGCCATGGGAAAAAGAAGTCCTTTCCCCAGGGTCTGGGTGTCAGATGAAAGGTGGCCTTTGGGGTTCTGAGGACTTGTAGGGTACTACTTACTGGCTAGAGTAGAGGAAATGGATTCTATTTGAATATCTGTCCCACAGGTCCTGGTTGTCCTTGATGGGCTGCAGCTGTGAGCATTGAAGAGAACTGGGATAAAAGGGGGCGGCTTAGCCATTCAGGGAGAGCCTTGAAGGAGCCCTGAACTGGGAAAGAACAGCATGCAGAAGAAAGCGTCTGTGCTGTGAAGATCTGCAGCCATAAGAACACACCGAGGAGGTATGGACTTTAGCAATCTGAGAACAGCATGATGGGACTCTAGAGAAATAGAACAACAACAAGTGGTAGCTTTAGATTTGGAGCAATCCAGCAAAGCTTGCAAATTTCTTGCTGGGCACCACCCTCTTGGTCAGGGCGAGTGGCCAGAAATGGAGGCCATTTTCCATGGGGAAAACGAAGTCATTGGCCCAGGCTCTGGGTGTCAGATGACTGGTGGCATCTGGGGCTGTAAGGACTTGCAGGGTCCTAGTTGCTGGCAGCTTTCGTTCTGGAAGGATCCAGCAGAGTTTGTAGATTCCTGGCTTGGCACTGCCCTGCCTGCCAGGCCAAGTGGCCAGAAATGAAGGCCATTTTCCATGGGAAAAACGAAGTCCTTTCCCCAGGGTCTCAGGAATATGTTCAAGGTGGCGTTTGAGGCTCTAAGTACTTCCAGGGCCCTAGTTGCTGCCAGCTTTTCTTTTGGAAAAATCCAGCAACGATTGCATCATTCTAGCTAGGCTCCCACTTTCTGCCAGGGTGAGTGGCTGCCAAGGGAGGCCATTTGCCATGGGAAAAAGAAGTCCTTTCCCCAGGGTCTGGGTGTCAGATGAAAGGTGGCCTTTGGGGTTCTGAGGACTTGTAGGGTAGTACTTACTGGCTAGAGTAGAGGAAATGGATTCTATTTGAATATCTGTCCCACAGGTCCTGGTTGTCCTTGATGGGCTGCAGCTGTGAGCATTGAAGAGAACTGGGATAAAAGGGGGCGGCGTAGCCATTCAGGGAGAGCCTTGAAGGAGCCCTGAACTGGGAAAGAACAGCATGCAGAAGAAAGCGTCTGTGCTGTGAAGATCTGCAGCCATAAGAACACACCGAGGAGGTATGGACTTTAGCAATCTGAGAACAGCATGATGGGACTCTAGAGAAATAGAACAACAACAAGTGGCAGCTTTCGATTTGGAGCAATCCAGCAAAGCTTGCAAATTTCTTGCTGGGCACCACCCTCTTGGTCAGGGCGAGTGGCCAGAAATGGAGGCAATTTTCCATGGGGAAAACAAAGTCATTGGCCCAGGCTCTGGGTGTCAGATGACTGGTGGCATCTGGGGCTCTAAGGACTTGCAGGGTCCTAGTTGCTGGCAGCTTTCGTTCTGGAAGGATCCAGCAGAGTTTGTAGATTCCTGGCTTGGCACTGCCCTGCCTGCCAGGCCAAGTGGCCACAAATGAAGGCCATTTCCCATGGGAAAAACGAAGTCCTTTCCCCAGGGTCTCAGTAATATGTTCAAGGTGGCGTTTGAGGCTCTAAGTACTTCCAGGGCCCTAGTTGCTGCCAGCTTTTCTTTTGGAAAAATCCAGCAACGATTGCATCATTCTAGCTAGGCTCCCACTTTCTGCCAGGGTGAGTGGCTGCCAAGGGAGGCCATTTGCCATGGGAAAAAGAAGTCCTTTCCCCAGGGTCTGGGTGTCAGATGAAAGGTGGCCTTTGGGGTTCTGAGGACTTGTAGGGTAGTACTTACTGGCTAGAGTAGAGGAAATGGATTCTATTTGAATATCTGTCTAGAGGCTTTGCCCCACAGGTCCTGGTTGTCCTTGATGGGCTGCAGCTGTGAGCATTGAAGAGAACTGGGATAAAAGGGGGCGGCGTAGCCATTCAGGGAGAGCCTTGAAGGAGCCCTGAACTGGGAAAGAACAGCATGCAGAAGAAAGCGTCTGTGCTGTGAAGATCTGCAGCCATAAGAACACACCGAGGAGGTATGGACTTTAGCAATCTGAGAACAGCATTATGGGACTCTAGAGAAATAAAACAACAACAAGTGGCAGCTTTCGATTTGGAGCAATCCAGCAAAGCTTGCAAATTTCTTGCTGGGCACCACCCTCTTGGTCAGGGCGAGTGGCCAGAAATGGAGGCCATTTTCCATGGGGAAAACGAAGTCATTGGCCCAGGCTCTGGGTGTCAGATGACAGGTGGCATCTGGGGCTCTAAGGACTTGCAGGGTCCTAGTTGCTGGCAGCTTTCGTTCTGGAAGGATCCAGCAGAGTTTGTAGATTCCTGGCTTGGCACTGCCCTGCCTGCCAGGCCAAGTGGCCACAAATGAAGGCCATTTTCCATGGGAAAAACGAAGTCCTTTCCCCAGGGTCTCAGGAATATGTTCAAGGTGGCGTTTGAGGCTCTAAGTACTTCCAGGGCCCTAGTTGCTGGCAGCTTTTCTTTTGGAAAAATCCAGCAACGATTGCATCATTCTAGCTAGGCTCCCACTTTCTGCCAGGGTGAGTGGCTGCCAAGGGAGGCCATTTGCCATGGGAAAAAGAAGTCCTTTCCCCAGGGTCTGGGTGTCAGATGAAAGGTGGCCTTTGGGGTTCTGAGGACTTGTAGGGTAGTACTTACTGGCTAGAGTAGAGGAAATGGATTCTATTTGAATATCTGTCCCACAGGTCCTGGTTGTCCTTGATGGGCTGCAGCTGTGAGCATTGAAGAGAACTGGGATAAAAGGGGGCGGCTTAGCCATTCAGGGAGAGCCTTGAAGGAGCCCTGAACTGGGAAAGAACAGCATGCAGAAGAAAGCGTCTGTGCTGTGAAGATCTGCAGCCATAAGAACACACCGAGGAGGTATGGACTTTAGCAATCTGAGAACAGCATGATGGGACTCTAGAGAAATAGAACAACAACAAGTGGTAGCTTTCGATTTGGAGCAATCCAGCAAAGCTTGCAAATTTCTTGCTGGGCACCACCCTCTTGGTCAGGGCGAGTGGCCAGAAATGGAGGCCATTTTCCATGGGGAAAACGAAGTCATTGGCCCAGGCTCTGGGTGTCAGATGACTGGTGGCATCTGGGGCTGTAAGGACTTGCAGGGTCCTAGTTGCTGGCAGCTTTCGTTCTGGAAGGATCCAGCAGAGTTTGTAGATTCCTGGCTTGGCACTGCCCTGCCTGCCAGGCCAAGTGGCCACAAATGAAGGCCATTTTCCATGGGAAAAACGAAGTCCTTTCCCCAGGGTCTCAGGAATATGTTCAAGGTGGCGTTTGAGGCTCTAAGTACTTCCAGGGCCCTAGTTGCTGCCAGCTTTTCTTTTGGAAAAATCCAGCAACGATTGCATCATTCTAGCTAGGCTCCCACTTTCTGCCAGGGTGAGTGGCTGCCAAGGGAGGCCATTTGCCATGGGAAAAAGAAGTCCTTTCCCCAGGGTCTGGGTGTCAGATGAAAGGTGGCCTTTGGGGTTCTGAGGACTTGTAGGGTAGTACTTACTGGCTAGAGTAGAGGAAATGGATTCTATTTGAATATCTGTCCCACAGGTCCTGGTTGTCCTTGATGGGCTGCAGCTGTGAGCATTGAAGAGAACTGGGATAAAAGGGGGCGGCTTAGCCATTCAGGGAGAGCCTTGAAGGAGCCCTGAACTGGGAAAGAACAGCATGCAGAAGAAAGCGTCTGTGCTGTGAAGATCTGCAGCCATAAGAACACACCGAGGAGGTATGGACTTTAGCAATCTGAGAACAGCATGATGGGACTCTAGAGAAATAGAACAACAACAAGTGGCAGCTTTAGATTTGGAGCAATCCAGCAAAGCTTGCAAATTTCTTGCTGGGCACCACCCTCTTGGTCAGGGCGAGTGGCCAGAAATGGAGGCAATTTTCCATGGGGAAAACAAAGTCATTGGCCCAGGCTCTGGGTGTCAGATGACTGGTGGCATCTGGGGCTCTAAGGACTTGCAGGGTCCTAGTTGCTGGCAGCTTTCGTTCTGGAAGGATCCAGCAGAGTTTGTAGATTCCTGGCTTGGCACTGCCCTGCCTGCCAGGCCAAGTGGCCACAAATGAAGGCCATTTTCCATGGGAAAAACGAAGTCCTTTCCCCAGGGTCTCAGGAATATGTTCAAGGTGGCGTTTGAGGCTCTAAGTACTTCCAGGGCCCTAGTTGCTGCCAGCTTTTCTTTTGGAAAAATCCAGCAACGATTGCATCATTCTAGCTAGGCTCCCACTTTCTGCCAGGGTGAGTGGCTGCCAAGGGAGGCCATTTGCCATGGGAAAAAGAAGTCCTTTCCCCAGGGTCTGGGTGTCAGATGAAAGGTGGCCTTTGGGGTTCTGAGGACTTGTAGGGTAGTACTTACTGGCTAGAGTAGAGGAAATGGATTCTATTTGAATATCTGTCTAGAGGCTTTGCCCCACAGGTCCTGGTTGTCCTTGATGGGCTGCAGCTGTGAGCATTGAAGAGAACTGGGATAAAAGGGGGCGGCGTAGCCATTCAGGGAGAGCCTTGAAGGAGCCCTGAACTGGGAAAGAACAGCATGCAGAAGAAAGCGTCTGTGCTGTGAAGATCTGCAGCCATAAGAACACACCGAGGAGGTATGGACTTTAGCAATCTGAGAACAGCATGATGGGACTCTAGAGAAATAAAACAACAAGAAGTGGCAGCTTTCGATTTGGAGCAATCCAGCAAAGCTTGCAAATTTCTTGCTGGGCACCACCCTCTTGGTCAGGGCGAGTGGCCAGAAATGGAGGCCATTTTCCATGGGGAAAACGAAGTCATTGGCCCAGGCTCTGGGTGTCAGATGACTGGTGGCATCTGGGGCTGTAAGGACTTGCAGGGTCCTAGTTGCTGGCAGCTTTCGTTCTGGAAGGATCCAGCAGAGTTTGTAGATTCCTGGCTTGGCACTGCCCTGCCTGCCAGGCCAAGTGGCCACAAATGAAGGCCATTTTCCATGGGAAAAACGAAGTCCTTTCCCCAGGGTCTCAGGAATATGTTCAAGGTGGCGTTTGAGGCTCTAAGTACTTCCAGGGCCCTAGTTGCTGCCAGCTTTTCTTTTGGAAAAATCCAGCAACGATTGCATCATTCTAGCTAGGCTCCCACTTTCTGCCAGGGTGAGTGGCTGCCAAGGGAGGCCATTTGCCATGGGAAAAAGAAGTCCTTTCCCCAGGGTCTGGGTGTCAGATGAAAGGTGGCCTTTGGGGTTCTGAGGACTTGTAGGGTAGTACTTACTGGCTAGAGTAGAGGAAATGGATTCTATTTGAATATCTGTCCCACAGGTCCTGGTTGTCCTTGATGGGCTGCAGCTGTGAGCATTGAAGAGAACTGGGATAAAAGGGGGCGGCTTAGCCATTCAGGGAGAGCCTTGAAGGAGCCCTGAACTGGGAAAGAACAGCATGCAGAAGAAAGCGTCTGTGCTGTGAAGATCTGCAGCCATAAGAACACACCGAGGAGGTATGGACTTTAGCAATCTGAGAACAGCATGATGGGACTCTAGAGAAATAGAACAACAACAAGTGGCAGCTTTAGATTTGGAGCAATCCAGCAAAGCTTGCAAATTTCTTGCTGGGCACCACCCTCTTGGTCAGGGCGAGTGGCCAGAAATGGAGGCAATTTTCCATGGGGAAAACAAAGTCATTGGCCCAGGCTCTGGGTGTCAGATGACTGGTGGCATCTGGGGCTCTAAGGACTTGCAGGGTCCTAGTTGCTGGCAGCTTTCGTTCTGGAAGGATCCAGCAGAGTTTGTAGATTCCTGGCTTGGCACCGCCCTGCCTGCCAGGCCAAGTGGCCACAAATGAAGGCCATTTTCCATGGGAAAAAGAAGTCCTTTCCCCAGGGTCTCAGGAATATGTTCAAGGTGGCGTTTGAGGCTCTAAGTACTTCCAGGGCCCTAGTTGCTGGCAGCTTTTCTTTTGGAAAAATCCAGCAACGATTGCATCATTCTAGCTAGGCTCCCACTTTCTGCCAGGGTGAGTGGCTGCCAAGGGAGGCCATTTGCCATGGGAAAAAGAAGTCCTTTCCCCAGGGTCTGGGTGTCAGATGAAAGGTGGCCTTTGGGGTTCTGAGGACTTGTAGGGTACTACTTACTGGCTAGAGTAGAGGAAATGGATTCTATTTGAATATCTGTCCCACAGGTCCTGGTTGTCCTTGATGGGCTGCAGCTGTGAGCATTGAAGAGAACTGGGATAAAAGGGGGCGGCGTAGCCATTCAGGGAGAGCCTTGAAGGAGCCCTGAACTGGGAAAGAACAGCATGCAGAAGAAAGCGTCTGTGCTGTGAAGATCTGCAGCCATAAGAACACACCGAGGAGGTATGGACTTTAGCAATCTGAGAACAGCATGATGGGACTCTAGAGAAATAGAACAACAACAAGTGGCAGCTTTAGATTTGGAGCAATCCAGCAAAGCTTGCAAATTTCTTGCTGGGCACCACCCTCTTGGTCAGGGCGAGTGGCCAGAAATGGAGGCAATTTTCCATGGGGAAAACAAAGTCATTGGCCCAGGCTCTGGGTGTCAGATGACTGGTGGCATCTGGGGCTCTAAGGACTTGCAGGGTCCTAGTTGCTGGCAGCTTTCGTTCTGGAAGGATCCAGCAGAGTTTGTAGATTCCTGGCTTGGCACTGCCCTGCCTGCCAGGCCAAGTGGCCACAAATGAAGGCCATTTTCCATGGGAAAAAGAAGTCCTTTCCCCAGGGTCTCAGTAATATGTTCAAGGTGGCGTTTGAGGCTCTAAGTACTTCCAGGGCCCTAGTTGCTGCCAGCTTTTCTTTTGGAAAAATCCAGCAACGATTGCATCATTCTAGCTAGGCTCCCACTTTCTGCCAGGGTGAGTGGCTGCCAAGGGAGGCCATTTGCCATGGGAAAAAGAAGTCCTTTCCCCAGGGTCTGGGTGTCAGATGAAAGGTGGCCTTTGGGGTTCTGAGGACTTGTAGGGTAGTACTTACTGGCTAGAGTAGAGGAAATGGATTCTATTTGAATATCTGTCTAGAGGCTTTGCCCCACAGGTCCTGGTTGTCCTTGATGGGCTGCAGCTGTGAGCATTGAAGAGAACTGGGATAAAAGGGGGCGGCGTAGCCATTCAGGGAGAGCCTTGAAGGAGCCCTGAACTGGGAAAGAACAGCATGCAGAAGAAAGCGTCTGTGCTGTGAAGATCTGCAGCCATAAGAACACACCGAGGAGGTATGGACTTTAGCAATCTGAGAACAGCATGATGGGACTCTAGAGAAATAAAACAACAAGAAGTGGCAGCTTTCGATTTGGAGCAATCCAGCAAAGCTTGCAAATTTCTTGCTGGGCACCACCCTCTTGGTCAGGGCGAGTGGCCAGAAATGGAGGCCATTTTCCATGGGGAAAACGAAGTCATTGGCCCAGGCTCTGGGTGTCAGATGACTGGTGGCATCTGGGGCTGTAAGGACTTGCAGGGTCCTAGTTGCTGGCAGCTTTCGTTCTGGAAGGATCCAGCATAGTTTGTAGATTCCTGGCTTGGCACTGCCCTGCCTGCCAGGCCAAGTGGCCACAAATGAAGGCCATTTTCCATGGGAAAAACGAAGTCCTTTCCCCAGGGTCTCAGTAATATGTTCAAGGTGGCGTTTGAGGCTCTAAGTACTTCCAGGGCCCTAGTTGCTGCCAGCTTTTCTTTTGGAAAAATCCAGCAACGATTGCATCATTCTAGCTAGGCTCCCACTTTCTGCCAGGGTGAGTGGCTGCCAAGGGAGGCCATTTGCCATGGGAAAAAGAAGTCCTTTCCCCAGGGTCTGGGTGTCAGATGAAAGGTGGCCTTTGGGGTTCTGAGGACTTGTAGGGTAGTACTTACTGGCTAGAGTAGAGGAAATGGATTCTATTTGAATATCTGTCCCACAGGTCCTGGTTGTCCTTGATGGGCTGCAGCTGTGAGCATTGAAGAGAACTGGGATAAAAGGGGGCGGCTTAGCCATTCAGGGAGAGCCTTGAAGGAGCCCTGAACTGGGAAAGAACAGCATGCAGAAGAAAGCGTCTGTGCTGTGAAGATCTGCAGCCATAAGAACACACCGAGGAGGTATGGACTTTAGCAATCTGAGAACAGCATGATGGGACTCTAGAGAAATAGAACAACAACAAGTGGCAGCTTTAGATTTGGAGCAATCCAGCAAAGCTTGCAAATTTCTTGCTGGGCACCACCCTCTTGGTCAGGGCGAGTGGCCAGAAATGGAGGCAATTTTCCATGGGGAAAACAAAGTCATTGGCCCAGGCTCTGGGTGTCAGATGACTGGTGGCATCTGGGGCTCTAAGGACTTGCAGGGTCCTAGTTGCTGGCAGCTTTCGTTCTGGAAGGATCCAGCAGAGTTTGTAGATTCCTGGCTTGGCACCGCCCTGCCTGCCAGGCCAAGTGGCCACAAATGAAGGCCATTTTCCATGGGAAAAAGAAGTCCTTTCCCCAGGGTCTCAGGAATATGTTCAAGGTGGCGTTTGAGGCTCTAAGTACTTCCAGGGCCCTAGTTGCTGCCAGCTTTTCTTTTGGAAAAATCCAGCAACGATTGCATCATTCTAGCTAGGCTCCCACTTTCTGCCAGGGTGAGTGGCTGCCAAGGGAGGCCATTTGCCATGGGAAAAAGAAGTCCTTTCCCCAGGGTCTGGGTGTCAGATGAAAGGTGGCCTTTGGGGTTCTGAGGACTTGTAGGGTAGTACTTACTGGCTAGAGTAGAGGAAATGGATTCTATTTGAATATCTGTCCCACAGGTCCTGGTTGTCCTTGATGGGCTGCAGCTGTGAGCATTGAAGAGAACTGGGATAAAAGGGGGCGGCGTAGCCATTCAGGGAGAGCCTTGAAGGAGCCCTGAACTGGGAAAGAACAGCATGCAGAAGAAAGCGTCTGTGCTGTGAAGATCTGCAGCCATAAGAACACACCGAGGAGGTATGGACTTTAGCAATCTGAGAACAGCATGATGGGACTCTAGAGAAATAGAACAACAACAAGTGGCAGCTTTCGATTTGGAGCAATCCAGCAAAGCTTGCAAATTTCTTGCTGGGCACCACCCTCTTGGTCAGGGCGAGTGGCCAGAAATGGAGGCCATTTTCCATGGGGAAAACGAAGTCATTGGCCCAGGCTCTGGGTGTCAGATGACTGGTGGCATCTGGGGCTCTAAGGACTTGCAGGGTCCTAGTTGCTGGCAGCTTTCGTTCTGGAAGGATCCAGCAGAGTTTGTAGATTCCTGGCTTGGCACTGCCCTGCCTGCCAGGCCAAGTGGCCACAAATGAAGGCCATTTTCCATGGGAAAAACGAAGTCCTTTCCCCAGGGTCTCAGGAATATGTTCAAGGTGGCGTTTGAGGCTCTAAGTACTTCCAGGGCCCTAGTTGCTGCCAGCTTTTCTTTTGGAAAAATCCAGCAACGATTGCATCATTCTAGCTAGGCTCCCACTTTCTGCCAGGGTGAGTGGCTGCCAAGGGAGGCCATTTGCCATGGGAAAAAGAAGTCCTTTCCCCAGGGTCTGGGTGTCAGATGAAAGGTGGCCTTTGGGGTTCTGAGGACTTGTAGGGTAGTACTTACTGGCTAGAGTAGAGGAAATGGATTCTATTTGAATATCTGTCCCACAGGTCCTGGTTGTCCTTGATGGGCTGCAGCTGTGAGCATTGAAGAGAACTGGGATAAAAGGGGGCGGCTTAGCCATTCAGGGAGAGCCTTGAAGGAGCCCTGAACTGGGAAAGAACAGCATGCAGAAGAAAGCGTCTGTGCTGTGAAGATCTGCAGCCATAAGAACACACCGAGGAGGTATGGACTTTAGCAATCTGAGAACAGCATTATGGGACTCTAGAGAAATAGAACAACAACAAGTGGCAGCTTTCGATTTGGAGCAATCCAGCAAAGCTTGCAAATTTCTTGCTGGGCACCACCCTCTTGGTCAGGGCGAGTGGCCAGAAATGGAGGCCATTTTCCATGGGGAAAACGAAGTCATTGGCCCAGGCTCTGGGTGTCAGATGACAGGTGGCGTCTGGGGCTCTAAGGACTTGCAGGGTCCTAGTTGCTGGCAGCTTTCGTTCTGGAAGGATCCAGCAGAGTTTGTAGATTCCTGGCTTGGCACTGCCCTGCCTGCCAGGCCAAGTGGCCACAAATGAAGGCCATTTTCCATGGGAAAAACGAAGTCCTTTCCCCAGGGTCTCAGGAATATGTTCAAGGTGGCGTTTGAGGCTCTAAGTACTTCCAGGGCCCTAGTTGCTGCCAGCTTTTCTTTTGGAAAAATCCAGCAACGATTGCATCATTCTAGCTAGGCTCCCACTTTCTGCCAGGGTGAGTGGCTGCCAAGGGAGGCCATTTGCCATGGGAAAAAGAAGTCCTTTCCCCAGGGTCTGGGTGTCAGATGAAAGGTGGCCTTTGGGGTTCTGAGGACTTGTAGGGTAGTACTTACTGGCTAGAGTAGAGGAAATGGATTCTATTTGAATATCTGTCCCACAGGTCCTGGTTGTCCTTGATGGGCTGCAGCTGTGAGCATTGAAGAGAACTGGGATAAAAGGGGGCGGCGTAGCCATTCAGGGAGAGCCTTGAAGGAGCCCTGAACTGGGAAAGAACAGCATGCAGAAGAAAGCGTCTGTGCTGTGAAGATCTGCAGCCATAAGAACACACCGAGGAGGTATGGACTTTAGCAATCTGAGAACAGCATGATGGGACTCTAGAGAAATAAAACAACAACAAGTGGCAGCTTTCGATTTGGAGCAATCCAGCAAAGCTTGCAAATTTCTTGCTGGGCACCACCCTCTTGGTCAGGGCGAGTGGCCAGAAATGGAGGCCATTTTCCATGGGGAAAACGAAGTCATTGGCCCAGGCTCTGGGTGTCAGATGACTGGTGGCATCTGGGGCTGTAAGGACTTGCAGGGTCCTAGTTGCTGGCAGCTTTCGTTCTGGAAGGATCCAGCAGAGTTTGTAGATTCCTGGCTTGGCACTGCCCTGCCTGCCAGGCCAAGTGGCCACAAATGAAGGCCATTTTCCATGGGAAAAACGAAGTCCTTTCCCCAGGGTCTCAGGAATATGTTCAAGGTGGCGTTTGAGGCTCTAAGTACTTCCAGGGCCCTAGTTGCTGCCAGCTTTTCTTTTGGAAAAATCCAGCAACGATTGCATCATTCTAGCTAGGCTCCCACTTTCTGCCAGGGTGAGTGGCTGCCAAGGGAGGCCATTTGCCATGGGAAAAAGAAGTCCTTTCCCCAGGGTCTGGGTGTCAGATGAAAGGTGGCCTTTGGGGTTCTGAGGACTTGTAGGGTAGTACTTACTGGCTAGAGTAGAGGAAATGGATTCTATTTGAATATCTGTCCCACAGGTCCTGGTTGTCCTTGATGGGCTGCAGCTGTGAGCATTGAAGAGAACTGGGATAAAAGGGGGCGGCTTAGCCATTCAGGGAGAGCCTTGAAGGAGCCCTGAACTGGGAAAGAACAGCATGCAGAAGAAAGCGTCTGTGCTGTGAAGATCTGCAGCCATAAGAACACACCGAGGAGGTATGGACTTTAGCAATCTGAGAACAGCATGATGGGACTCTAGAGAAATAGAACAACAACAAGTGGCAGCTTTAGATTTGGAGCAATCCAGCAAAGCTTGCAAATTTCTTGCTGGGCACCACCCTCTTGGTCAGGGCGAGTGGCCAGAAATGGAGGCAATTTTCCATGGGGAAAACAAAGTCATTGGCCCAGGCTCTGGGTGTCAGATGACTGGTGGCATCTGGGGCTCTAAGGACTTGCAGGGTCCTAGTTGCTGGCAGCTTTCGTTCTGGAAGGATCCAGCACAGTTTGTAGATTCCTGGCTTGGCACTGCCCTGCCTGCCAGGCCAAGTGGCCACAAATGAAGGCCATTTTCCATGGGAAAAACGAAGTCCTTTCCCCAGGGTCTCAGTAATATGTTCAAGGTGGCGTTTGAGGCTCTAAGTACTTCCAGGGCCCTAGTTGCTGGCAGCTTTTCTTTTGGAAAAATCCAGCAACGATTGCATCATTCTAGCTAGGCTCCCACTTTCTGCCAGGGTGAGTGGCTGCCAAGGGAGGCCATTTGCCATGGGAAAAAGAAGTCCTTTCCCCAGGGTCTGGGTGTCAGATGAAAGGTGGCCTTTGGGGTTCTGAGGACTTGTAGGGTAGTACTTACTGGCTAGAGTAGAGGAAATGGATTCTATTTGAATATCTGTCTAGAGGCTTTGCCCCACAGGTCCTGGTTGTCCTTGATGGGCTGCAGCTGTGAGCATTGAAGAGAACTGGGATAAAAGGGGGCGGCGTAGCCATTCAGGGAGAGCCTTGAAGGAGCCCTGAACTGGGAAAGAACAGCATGCAGAAGAAAGCGTCTGTGCTGTGAAGATCTGCAGCCATAAGAACACACCGAGGAGGTATGGACTTTAGCAATCTGAGAACAGCATGATGGGACTCTAGAGAAATAAAACAACAAGTGGCAGCTTTCGATTTGGAGCAATCCAGCAAAGCTTGCAAATTTCTTGCTGGGCACCACCCTCTTGGTCAGGGCGAGTGGCCAGAAATGGAGGCCATTTTCCATGGGGAAAACGAAGTCATTGGCCCAGGCTCTGGGTGTCAGATGACTGGTGGCATCTGGGGCTGTAAGGACTTGCAGGGTCCTAGTTGCTGGCAGCTTTCGTTCTGGAAGGATCCAGCACAGTTTGTAGATTCCTGGCTTGGCACTGCCCTGCCTGCCAGGCCAAGTGGCCAGAAATGAAGGCCATTTTCCATGGGAAAAACGAAGTCCTTTCCCCAGGGTCTCAGTAATATGTTCAAGGTGGCGTTTGAGGCTCTAAGTACTTCCAGGGCCCTAGTTGCTGCCAGCTTTTCTTTTGGAAAAATCCAGCAACGATTGCATCATTCTAGCTAGGCTCCCACTTTCTGCCAGGGTGAGTGGCTGCCAAGGGAGGCCATTTGCCATGGGAAAAAGAAGTCCTTTCCCCAGGGTCTGGGTGTCAGATGAAAGGTGGCCTTTGGGGTTCTGAGGACTTGTAGGGTAGTACTTACTGGCTAGAGTAGAGGAAATGGATTCTATTTGAATATCTGTCCCACAGGTCCTGGTTGTCCTTGATGGGCTGCAGCTGTGAGCATTGAAGAGAACTGGGATAAAAGGGGGCGGCTTAGCCATTCAGGGAGAGCCTTGAAGGAGCCCTGAACTGGGAAAGAACAGCATGCAGAAGAAAGTGTCTGTGCTGTGAAGATCTGCAGCCATAAGAACACACCGAGGAGGTATGGACTTTAGCAATCTGAGAACAGCATGATGGGACTCTAGAGAAATAGAACAACAACAAGTGGCAGCTTTAGATTTGGAGCAATCCAGCAAAGCTTGCAAATTTCTTGCTGGGCACCACCCTCTTGGTCAGGGCGAGTGGCCAGAAATGGAGGCAATTTTCCATGGGGAAAACAAAGTCATTGGCCCAGGCTCTGGGTGTCAGATGACTGGTGGCATCTGGGGCTCTAAGGACTTGCAGGGTCCTAGTTGCTGGCAGCTTTCGTTCTGGAAGGATCCAGCAGAGTTTGTAGATTCCTGGCTTGGCACCGCCCTGCCTGCCAGGCCAAGTGGCCACAAATGAAGGCCATTTTCCATGGGAAAAAGAAGTCCTTTCCCCAGGGTCTCAGGAATATGTTCAAGGTGGCGTTTGAGGCTCTAAGTACTTCCAGGGCCCTAGTTGCTGGCAGCTTTTCTTTTGGAAAAATCCAGCAACGATTGCATCATTCTAGCTAGGCTCCCACTTTCTGCCAGGGTGAGTGGCTGCCAAGGGAGGCCATTTGCCATGGGAAAAAGAAGTCCTTTC
The DNA here is from genome assembly GCF_051311805.1 of Agelaius phoeniceus. Classification (NCBI taxonomy): domain Eukaryota; kingdom Metazoa; phylum Chordata; class Aves; order Passeriformes; family Icteridae; genus Agelaius; species Agelaius phoeniceus. The sequence goes on along the minus strand of NW_027509903.1, from coordinate 28,753 downwards.
CCCAGGGTCTGGGTGTCAGATGAAAGGTGGCCTTTGGGGTTCTGAGGACTTGTAGGGTAGTACTTACTGGCTAGAGTAGAGGAAATGGATTCTATTTGAATATCTGTCCCACAGGTCCTGGTTGTCCTTGATGGGCTGCAGCTGTGAGCATTGAAGAGAACTGGGATAAAAGGGGGCGGCTTAGCCATTCAGGGAGAGCCTTGAAGGAGCCCTGAACTGGGAAAGAACAGCATGCAGAAGAAAGTGTCTGTGCTGTGAAGATCTGCAGCCATAAGAACACACCGAGGAGGTATGGACTTTAGCAATCTGAGAACAGCATGATGGGACTCTAGAGAAATAGAACAACAACAAGTGGCAGCTTTAGATTTGGAGCAATCCAGCAAAGCTTGCAAATTTCTTGCTGGGCACCACCCTCTTGGTCAGGGCGAGTGGCCAGAAATGGAGGCAATTTTCCATGGGGAAAACAAAGTCATTGGCCCAGGCTCTGGGTGTCAGATGACTGGTGGCATCTGGGGCTCTAAGGACTTGCAGGGTCCTAGTTGCTGGCAGCTTTCGTTCTGGAAGGATCCAGCAGAGTTTGTAGATTCCTGGCTTGGCACCGCCCTGCCTGCCAGGCCAAGTGGCCACAAATGAAGGCCATTTTCCATGGGAAAAAGAAGTCCTTTCCCCAGGGTCTCAGGAATATGTTCAAGGTGGCGTTTGAGGCTCTAAGTACTTCCAGGGCCCTAGTTGCTGCCAGCTTTTCTTTTGGAAAAATCCAGCAACGATTGCATCATTCTAGCTAGGCTCCCACTTTCTGCCAGGGTGAGTGGCTGCCAAGGGAGGCCATTTGCCATGGGAAAAAGAAGTCCTTTCCCCAGGGTCTGGGTGTCAGATGAAAGGTGGCCTTTGGGGTTCTGAGGACTTGTAGGGTAGTACTTACTGGCTAGAGTAGAGGAAATGGATTCTATTTGAATATCTGTCCCACAGGTCCTGGTTGTCCTTGATGGGCTGCAGCTGTGAGCATTGAAGAGAACTGGGATAAAAGGGGGCGGCTTAGCCATTCAGGGAGAGCCTTGAAGGAGCCCTGAACTGGGAAAGAACAGCATGCAGAAGAAAGCGTCTGTGCTGTGAAGATCTGCAGCCATAAGAACACACCGAGGAGGTATGGACTTTAGCAATCTGAGAACAGCATTATGGGACTCTAGAGAAATAGAACAACAACAAGTGGCAGCTTTAGATTTGGAGCAATCCAGCAAAGCTTGCAAATTTCTTGCTGGGCACCACCCTCTTGGTCAGGGCGAGTGGCCAGAAATGGAGGCCATTTTCCATGGGGAAAACGAAGTCATTGGCCCAGGCTCTGGGTGTCAGATGACAGGTGGCGTCTGGGGCTCTAAGGACTTGCAGGGTCCTAGTTGCTGGCAGCTTTCGTTCTGGAAGGATCCAGCAGAGTTTGTAGATTCCTGGCTTGGCACTGCCCTGCCTGCCAGGCCAAGTGGCCACAAATGAAGGCCATTTTCCATGGGAAAAACGAAGTCCTTTCCCCAGGGTCTCAGGAATATGTTCAAGGTGGCGTTTGAGGCTCTAAGTACTTCCAGGGCCCTAGTTGCTGCCAGCTTTTCTTTTGGAAAAATCCAGCAACGATTGCATCATTCTAGCTAGGCTCCCACTTTCTGCCAGGGTGAGTGGCTGCCAAGGGAGGCCATTTGCCATGGGAAAAAGAAGTCCTTTCCCCAGGGTCTGGGTGTCAGATGAAAGGTGGCCTTTGGGGTTCTGAGGACTTGTAGGGTAGTACTTACTGGCTAGAGTAGAGGAAATGGATTCTATTTGAATATCTGTCCCACAGGTCCTGGTTGTCCTTGATGGGCTGCAGCTGTGAGCATTGAAGAGAACTGGGATAAAAGGGGGCGGCGTAGCCATTCAGGGAGAGCCTTGAAGGAGCCCTGAACTGGGAAAGAACAGCATGCAGAAGAAAGCGTCTGTGCTGTGAAGATCTGCAGCCATAAGAACACACCGAGGAGGTATGGACTTTAGCAATCTGAGAACAGCATGATGGGACTCTAGAGAAATAGAACAACAACAAGTGGCAGCTTTCGATTTGGAGCAATCCAGCAAAGCTTGCAAATTTCTTGCTGGGCACCACCCTCTTGGTCAGGGCGAGTGGCCAGAAATGGAGGCAATTTTCCATGGGGAAAACAAAGTCATTGGCCCAGGCTCTGGGTGTCAGATGACTGGTGGCATCTGGGGCTCTAAGGACTTGCAGGGTCCTAGTTGCTGGCAGCTTTCGTTCTGGAAGGATCCAGCAGAGTTTGTAGATTCCTGGCTTGGCACTGCCCTGCCTGCCAGGCCAAGTGGCCACAAATGAAGGCCATTTCCCATGGGAAAAACGAAGTCCTTTCCCCAGGGTCTCAGTAATATGTTCAAGGTGGCGTTTGAGGCTCTAAGTACTTCCAGGGCCCTAGTTGCTGCCAGCTTTTCTTTTGGAAAAATCCAGCAACGATTGCATCATTCTAGCTAGGCTCCCACTTTCTGCCAGGGTGAGTGGCTGCCAAGGGAGGCCATTTGCCATGGGAAAAAGAAGTCCTTTCCCCAGGGTCTGGGTGTCAGATGAAAGGTGGCCTTTGGGGTTCTGAGGACTTGTAGGGTAGTACTTACTGGCTAGAGTAGAGGAAATGGATTCTATTTGAATATCTGTCTAGAGGCTTTGCCCCACAGGTCCTGGTTGTCCTTGATGGGCTGCAGCTGTGAGCATTGAAGAGAACTGGGATAAAAGGGGGCGGCGTAGCCATTCAGGGAGAGCCTTGAAGGAGCCCTGAACTGGGAAAGAACAGCATGCAGAAGAAAGCGTCTGTGCTGTGAAGATCTGCAGCCATAAGAACACACCGAGGAGGTATGGACTTTAGCAATCTGAGAACAGCATTATGGGACTCTAGAGAAATAAAACAACAACAAGTGGCAGCTTTCGATTTGGAGCAATCCAGCAAAGCTTGCAAATTTCTTGCTGGGCACCACCCTCTTGGTCAGGGCGAGTGGCCAGAAATGGAGGCCATTTTCCATGGGGAAAACGAAGTCATTGGCCCAGGCTCTGGGTGTCAGATGACAGGTGGCATCTGGGGCTCTAAGGACTTGCAGGGTCCTAGTTGCTGGCAGCTTTCGTTCTGGAAGGATCCAGCAGAGTTTGTAGATTCCTGGCTTGGCACTGCCCTGCCTGCCAGGCCAAGTGGCCAGAAATGAAGGCCATTTTCCATGGGAAAAACGAAGTCCTTTCCCCAGGGTCTCAGGAATATGTTCAAGGTGGCGTTTGAGGCTCTAAGTACTTCCAGGGCCCTAGTTGCTGGCAGCTTTTCTTTTGGAAAAATCCAGCAACGATTGCATCATTCTAGCTAGGCTCCCACTTTCTGCCAGGGTGAGTGGCTGCCAAGGGAGGCCATTTGCCATGGGAAAAAGAAGTCCTTTCCCCAGGGTCTGGGTGTCAGATGAAAGGTGGCCTTTGGGGTTCTGAGGACTTGTAGGGTAGTACTTACTGGCTAGAGTAGAGGAAATGGATTCTATTTGAATATCTGTCCCACAGGTCCTGGTTGTCCTTGATGGGCTGCAGCTGTGAGCATTGAAGAGAACTGGGATAAAAGGGGGCGGCTTAGCCATTCAGGGAGAGCCTTGAAGGAGCCCTGAACTGGGAAAGAACAGCATGCAGAAGAAAGCGTCTGTGCTGTGAAGATCTGCAGCCATAAGAACACACCGAGGAGGTATGGACTTTAGCAATCTGAGAACAGCATGATGGGACTCTAGAGAAATAGAACAACAACAAGTGGTAGCTTTCGATTTGGAGCAATCCAGCAAAGCTTGCAAATTTCTTGCTGGGCACCACCCTCTTGGTCAGGGCGAGTGGCCAGAAATGGAGGCCATTTTCCATGGGGAAAACGAAGTCATTGGCCCAGGCTCTGGGTGTCAGATGACTGGTGGCATCTGGGGCTGTAAGGACTTGCAGGGTCCTAGTTGCTGGCAGCTTTCGTTCTGGAAGGATCCAGCAGAGTTTGTAGATTCCTGGCTTGGCACTGCCCTGCCTGCCAGGCCAAGTGGCCACAAATGAAGGCCATTTTCCATGGGAAAAACGAAGTCCTTTCCCCAGGGTCTCAGGAATATGTTCAAGGTGGCGTTTGAGGCTCTAAGTACTTCCAGGGCCCTAGTTGCTGCCAGCTTTTCTTTTGGAAAAATCCAGCAACGATTGCATCATTCTAGCTAGGCTCCCACTTTCTGCCAGGGTGAGTGGCTGCCAAGGGAGGCCATTTGCCATGGGAAAAAGAAGTCCTTTCCCCAGGGTCTGGGTGTCAGATGAAAGGTGGCCTTTGGGGTTCTGAGGACTTGTAGGGTAGTACTTACTGGCTAGAGTAGAGGAAATGGATTCTATTTGAATATCTGTCCCACAGGTCCTGGTTGTCCTTGATGGGCTGCAGCTGTGAGCATTGAAGAGAACTGGGATAAAAGGGGGCGGCTTAGCCATTCAGGGAGAGCCTTGAAGGAGCCCTGAACTGGGAAAGAACAGCATGCAGAAGAAAGCGTCTGTGCTGTGAAGATCTGCAGCCATAAGAACACACCGAGGAGGTATGGACTTTAGCAATCTGAGAACAGCATGATGGGACTCTAGAGAAATAGAACAACAACAAGTGGCAGCTTTAGATTTGGAGCAATCCAGCAAAGCTTGCAAATTTCTTGCTGGGCACCACCCTCTTGGTCAGGGCGAGTGGCCAGAAATGGAGGCAATTTTCCATGGGGAAAACAAAGTCATTGGCCCAGGCTCTGGGTGTCAGATGACTGGTGGCATCTGGGGCTCTAAGGACTTGCAGGGTCCTAGTTGCTGGCAGCTTTCGTTCTGGAAGGATCCAGCACAGTTTGTAGATTCCTGGCTTGGCACTGCCCTGCCTGCCAGGCCAAGTGGCCACAAATGAAGGCCATTTTCCATGGGAAAAACGAAGTCCTTTCCCCAGGGTCTCAGTAATATGTTCAAGGTGGCGTTTGAGGCTCTAAGTACTTCCAGGGCCCTAGTTGCTGGCAGCTTTTCTTTTGGAAAAATCCAGCAACGATTGCATCATTCTAGCTAGGCTCCCACTTTCTGCCAGGGTGAGTGGCTGCCAAGGGAGGCCATTTGCCATGGGAAAAAGAAGTCCTTTCCCCAGGGTCTGGGTGTCAGATGAAAGGTGGCCTTTGGGGTTCTGAGGACTTGTAGGGTAGTACTTACTGGCTAGAGTAGAGGAAATGGATTCTATTTGAATATCTGTCTAGAGGCTTTGCCCCACAGGTCCTGGTTGTCCTTGATGGGCTGCAGCTGTGAGCATTGAAGAGAACTGGGATAAAAGGGGGCGGCGTAGCCATTCAGGGAGAGCCTTGAAGGAGCCCTGAACTGGGAAAGAACAGCATGCAGAAGAAAGCGTCTGTGCTGTGAAGATCTGCAGCCATAAGAACACACCGAGGAGGTATGGACTTTAGCAATCTGAGAACAGCATGATGGGACTCTAGAGAAATAAAACAACAAGTGGCAGCTTTCGATTTGGAGCAATCCAGCAAAGCTTGCAAATTTCTTGCTGGGCACCACCCTCTTGGTCAGGGCGAGTGGCCAGAAATGGAGGCCATTTTCCATGGGGAAAACGAAGTCATTGGCCCAGGCTCTGGGTGTCAGATGACTGGTGGCATCTGGGGCTGTAAGGACTTGCAGGGTCCTAGTTGCTGGCAGCTTTCGTTCTGGAAGGATCCAGCACAGTTTGTAGATTCCTGGCTTGGCACTGCCCTGCCTGCCAGGCCAAGTGGCCACAAATGAAGGCCATTTTCCATGGGAAAAACGAAGTCCTTTCCCCAGGGTCTCAGGAATATGTTCAAGGTGGCGTTTGAGGCTCTAAGTACTTCCAGGGCCCTAGTTGCTGCCAGCTTTTCTTTTGGAAAAATCCAGCAACGATTGCATCATTCTAGCTAGGCTCCCACTTTCTGCCAGGGTGAGTGGCTGCCAAGGGAGGCCATTTGCCATGGGAAAAAGAAGTCCTTTCCCCAGGGTCTGGGTGTCAGATGAAAGGTGGCCTTTGGGGTTCTGAGGACTTGTAGGGTAGTACTTACTGGCTAGAGTAGAGGAAATGGATTCTATTTGAATATCTGTCCCACAGGTCCTGGTTGTCCTTGATGGGCTGCAGCTGTGAGCATTGAAGAGAACTGGGATAAAAGGGGGCGGCTTAGCCATTCAGGGAGAGCCTTGAAGGAGCCCTGAACTGGGAAAGAACAGCATGCAGAAGAAAGTGTCTGTGCTGTGAAGATCTGCAGCCATAAGAACACACCGAGGAGGTATGGACTTTAGCAATCTGAGAACAGCATGATGGGACTCTAGAGAAATAGAACAACAACAAGTGGCAGGTTTCGATTTGGAGCAATCCAGCAAAGCTTGCAAATTTCTTGCTGGGCACCACCCTCTTGGTCAGGGCGAGTGGCCAGAAATGGAGGCAATTTTCCATGGGGAAAACAAAGTCATTGGCCCAGGCTCTGGGTGTCAGATGACTGGTGGCATCTGGGGCTCTAAGGACTTGCAGGGTCCTAGTTGCTGGCAGCTTTCGTTCTGGAAGGATCCAGCAGAGTTTGTAGATTCCTGGCTTGGCACCGCCCTGCCTGCCAGGCCAAGTGGCCACAAATGAAGGCCATTTTCCATGGGAAAAAGAAGTCCTTTCCCCAGGGTCTCAGGAATATGTTCAAGGTGGCGTTTGAGGCTCTAAGTACTTCCAGGGCCCTAGTTGCTGGCAGCTTTTCTTTTGGAAAAATCCAGCAACGATTGCATCATTCTAGCTAGGCTCCCACTTTCTGCCAGGGTGAGTGGCTGCCAAGGGAGGCCATTTGCCATGGGAAAAAGAAGTCCTTTCCCCAGGGTCTGGGTGTCAGATGAAAGGTGGCCTTTGGGGTTCTGAGGACTTGTAGGGTACTACTTACTGGCTAGAGTAGAGGAAATGGATTCTATTTGAATATCTGTCCCACAGGTCCTGGTTGTCCTTGATGGGCTGCAGCTGTGAGCATTGAAGAGAACTGGGATAAAAGGGGGCGGCGTAGCCATTCAGGGAGAGCCTTGAAGGAGCCCTGAACTGGGAAAGAACAGCATGCAGAAGAAAGCGTCTGTGCTGTGAAGATCTGCAGCCATAAGAACACACCGAGGAGGTATGGACTTTAGCAATCTGAGAACAGCATGATGGGACTCTAGAGAAATAGAACAACAACAAGTGGCAGCTTTAGATTTGGAGCAATCCAGCAAAGCTTGCAAATTTCTTGCTGGGCACCACCCTCTTGGTCAGGGCGAGTGGCCAGAAATGGAGGCAATTTTCCATGGGGAAAACAAAGTCATTGGCCCAGGCTCTGGGTGTCAGATGACTGGTGGCATCTGGGGCTCTAAGGACTTGCAGGGTCCTAGTTGCTGGCAGCTTTCGTTCTGGAAGGATCCAGCAGAGTTTGTAGATTCCTGGCTTGGCACTGCCCTGCCTGCCAGGCCAAGTGGCCACAAATGAAGGCCATTTTCCATGGGAAAAAGAAGTCCTTTCCCCAGGGTCTCAGTAATATGTTCAAGGTGGCGTTTGAGGCTCTAAGTACTTCCAGGGCCCTAGTTGCTGCCAGCTTTTCTTTTGGAAAAATCCAGCAACGATTGCATCATTCTAGCTAGGCTCCCACTTTCTGCCAGGGTGAGTGGCTGCCAAGGGAGGCCATTTGCCATGGGAAAAAGAAGTCCTTTCCCCAGGGTCTGGGTGTCAGATGAAAGGTGGCCTTTGGGGTTCTGAGGACTTGTAGGGTAGTACTTACTGGCTAGAGTAGAGGAAATGGATTCTATTTGAATATCTGTCTAGAGGCTTTGCCCCACAGGTCCTGGTTGTCCTTGATGGGCTGCAGCTGTGAGCATTGAAGAGAACTGGGATAAAAGGGGGCGGCGTAGCCATTCAGGGAGAGCCTTGAAGGAGCCCTGAACTGGGAAAGAACAGCATGCAGAAGAAAGCGTCTGTGCTGTGAAGATCTGCAGCCATAAGAACACACCGAGGAGGTATGGACTTTAGCAATCTGAGAACAGCATGATGGGACTCTAGAGAAATAAAACAACAAGAAGTGGCAGCTTTCGATTTGGAGCAATCCAGCAAAGCTTGCAAATTTCTTGCTGGGCACCACCCTCTTGGTCAGGGCGAGTGGCCAGAAATGGAGGCCATTTTCCATGGGGAAAACGAAGTCATTGGCCCAGGCTCTGGGTGTCAGATGACTGGTGGCATCTGGGGCTGTAAGGACTTGCAGGGTCCTAGTTGCTGGCAGCTTTCGTTCTGGAAGGATCCAGCAGAGTTTGTAGATTCCTGGCTTGGCACTGCCCTGCCTGCCAGGCCAAGTGGCCACAAATGAAGGCCATTTTCCATGGGAAAAACGAAGTCCTTTCCCCAGGGTCTCAGTAATATGTTCAAGGTGGCGTTTGAGGCTCTAAGTACTTCCAGGGCCCTAGTTGCTGCCAGCTTTTCTTTTGGAAAAATCCAGCAACGATTGCATCATTCTAGCTAGGCTCCCACTTTCTGCCAGGGTGAGTGGCTGCCAAGGGAGGCCATTTGCCATGGGAAAAAGAAGTCCTTTCCCCAGGGTCTGGGTGTCAGATGAAAGGTGGCCTTTGGGGTTCTGAGGACTTGTAGGGTAGTACTTACTGGCTAGAGTAGAGGAAATGGATTCTATTTGAATATCTGTCCCACAGGTCCTGGTTGTCCTTGATGGGCTGCAGCTGTGAGCATTGAAGAGAACTGGGATAAAAGGGGGCGGCTTAGCCATTCAGGGAGAGCCTTGAAGGAGCCCTGAACTGGGAAAGAACAGCATGCAGAAGAAAGCGTCTGTGCTGTGAAGATCTGCAGCCATAAGAACACACCGAGGAGGTATGGACTTTAGCAATCTGAGAACAGCATGATGGGACTCTAGAGAAATAGAACAACAACAAGTGGCAGCTTTAGATTTGGAGCAATCCAGCAAAGCTTGCAAATTTCTTGCTGGGCACCACCCTCTTGGTCAGGGCGAGTGGCCAGAAATGGAGGCAATTTTCCATGGGGAAAACAAAGTCATTGGCCCAGGCTCTGGGTGTCAGATGACTGGTGGCATCTGGGGCTCTAAGGACTTGCAGGGTCCTAGTTGCTGGCAGCTTTCGTTCTGGAAGGATCCAGCAGAGTTTGTAGATTCCTGGCTTGGCACCGCCCTGCCTGCCAGGCCAAGTGGCCACAAATGAAGGCCATTTTCCATGGGAAAAAGAAGTCCTTTCCCCAGGGTCTCAGGAATATGTTCAAGGTGGCGTTTGAGGCTCTAAGTACTTCCAGGGCCCTAGTTGCTGCCAGCTTTTCTTTTGGAAAAATCCAGCAATGATTGCATCATTCTAGCTAGGCTCCCACTTTCTGCCAGGGTGAGTGGCTGCCAAGGGAGGCCATTTGCCATGGGAAAAAGAAGTCCTTTCCCCAGGGTCTGGGTGTCAGATGAAAGGTGGCCTTTGGGGTTCTGAGGACTTGTAGGGTAGTACTTACTGGCTAGAGTAGAGGAAATGGATTCTATTTGAATATCTGTCCCACAGGTCCTGGTTGTCCTTGATGGGCTGCAGCTGTGAGCATTGAAGAGAACTGGGATAAAAGGGGGCGGCGTAGCCATTCAGGGAGAGCCTTGAAGGAGCCCTGAACTGGGAAAGAACAGCATGCAGAAGAAAGCGTCTGTGCTGTGAAGATCTGCAGCCATAAGAACACACCGAGGAGGTATGGACTTTAGCAATCTGAGAACAGCATGATGGGACTCTAGAGAAATAGAACAACAACAAGTGGCAGCTTTAGATTTGGAGCAATCCAGCAAAGCTTGCAAATTTCTTGCTGGGCACCACCCTCTTGGTCAGGGCGAGTGGCCAGAAATGGAGGCAATTTTCCATGGGGAAAACAAAGTCATTGGCCCAGGCTCTGGGTGTCAGATGACTGGTGGCATCTGGGGCTCTAAGGACTTGCAGGGTCCTAGTTGCTGGCAGCTTTCGTTCTGGAAGGATCCAGCACAGTTTGTAGATTCCTGGCTTGGCACTGCCCTGCCTGCCAGGCCAAGTGGCCACAAATGAAGGCCATTTTCCATGGGAAAAACGAAGTCCTTTCCCCAGGGTCTCAGTAATATGTTCAAGGTGGCGTTTGAGGCTCTAAGTACTTCCAGGGCCCTAGTTGCTGGCAGCTTTTCTTTTGGAAAAATCCAGCAACGATTGCATCATTCTAGCTAGGCTCCCACTTTCTGCCAGGGTGAGTGGCTGCCAAGGGAGGCCATTTGCCATGGGAAAAAGAAGTCCTTTCCCCAGGGTCTGGGTGTCAGATGAAAGGTGGCCTTTGGGGTTCTGAGGACTTGTAGGGTAGTACTTACTGGCTAGAGTAGAGGAAATGGATTCTATTTGAATATCTGTCCCACAGGTCCTGGTTGTCCTTGATGGGCTGCAGCTGTGAGCATTGAAGAGAACTGGGATAAAAGGGGGCGGCTTAGCCATTCAGGGAGAGCCTTGAAGGAGCCCTGAACTGGGAAAGAACAGCATGCAAAAGAAAGCGTCTGTGCTGTGAAGATCTGCAGCCATAAGAACACACCGAGGAGGTATGGACTTTAGCAATCTGAGAACAGCATGATGGGACTCTAGAGAAATAGAACAACAACAAGTGGTAGCTTTAGATTTGGAGCAATCCAGCAAAGCTTGCAAATTTCTTGCTGGGCACCACCCTCTTGGTCAGGGCGAGTGGCCAGAAATGGAGGCCATTTTCCATGGGGAAAACGAAGTCATTGGCCCAGGCTCTGGGTGTCAGATGACTGGTGGCATCTGGGGCTGTAAGGACTTGCAGGGTCCTAGTTGCTGGCAGCTTTCGTTCTGGAAGGATCCAGCACAGTTTGTAGATTCCTGGCTTGGCACTGCCCTGCCTGCCAGGCAGAGTGGCCAGAAATGAAGGCCATTTTCCATGGGAAAAACGAAGTCCTTTCCCCAGGGTCTCAGTAATATGTTCAAGGTGGCGTTTGAGGCTCTAAGTACTTCCAGGGCCCTAGTTGCTGGCAGCTTTTCTTTTGGAAAAATCCAGCAACGATTGCATCATTCTAGCTAGGCTCCCACTTTCTGCCAGGGTGAGTGGCTGCCAAGGGAGGCCATTTGCCATGGGAAAAAGAAGTCCTTTCCCCAGGGTCTGGGTGTCAGATGAAAGGTGGCCTTTGGGGTTCTGAGGACTTGTAGGGTAGTACTTACTGGCTAGAGTAGAGGAAATGGATTCTATTTGAATATCTGTCCCACAGGTCCTGGTTGTCCTTGATGGGCTGCAGCTGTGAGCATTGAAGAGAACTGGGATAAAAGGGGGCGGCGTAGCCATTCAGGGAGAGCCTTGAAGGAGCCCTGAACTGGGAAAGAACAGCATGCAGAAGAAAGCGTCTGTGCTGTGAAGATCTGCAGCCATAAGAACACACCGAGGAGGTATGGACTTTAGCAATCTGAGAACAGCATGATGGGACTCTAGAGAAATAGAACAACAACAAGTGGCAGCTTTCGATTTGGAGCAATCCAGCAAAGCTTGCAAATTTCTTGCTGGGCACCACCCTCTTGGTCAGGGCGAGTGGCCAGAAATGGAGGCCATTTTCCATGGGGAAAACGAAGTCATTGGCCCAGGCTCTGGGTGTCAGATGACAGGTTGCATCTGGGGCTCTAAGGACTTGCAGGGTCCTAGTTGCTGGCAGCTTTCGTTCTGGAAGGATCCAGCAGAGTTTGTAGATTCCTGGCTTGGCACTACCCTGCCTGCCAGGCCAAGTGGCCACAAATGAAGGCCATTTTCCATGGGAAAAACGAAGTCCTTTCCCCAGGGTCTCAGTAATATGTTCAAGGTGGCGTTTGAGGCTCTAAGTACTTCCAGGGCCCTAGTTGCTGCCAGCTTTTCTTTTGGAAAAATCCAGCAACGATTGCATCATTCTAGCTAGGCTCCCACTTTCTGCCAGGGTGAGTGGCTGCCAAGGGAGGCCATTTGCCATGGGAAAAAGAAGTCCTTTCCCCAGGGTCTGGGTGTCAGATGAAAGGTGGCCTTTGGGGTTCTGAGGACTTGTAGGGTAGTACTTACTGGCTAGAGTAGAGGAAATGGATTCTATTTGAATATCTGTCTAGAGGCTTTGCCCCACAGGTCCTGGTTGTCCTTGATGGGCTGCAGCTGTGAGCATTGAAGAGAACTGGGATAAAAGGGGGCGGCGTAGCCATTCAGGGAGAGCCTTGAAGGAGCCCTGAACTGGGAAAGAACAGCATGCAGAAGAAAGCGTCTGTGCTGTGAAGATCTGCAGCCATAAGAACACACCGAGGAGGTATGGACTTTAGCAATCTGAGAACAGCATTATGGGACTCTAGAGAAATAAAACAACAACAAGTGGCAGCTTTCGATTTGGAGCAATCCAGCAAAGCTTGCAAATTTCTTGCTGGGCACCACCCTCTTGGTCAGGGCGAGTGGCCAGAAATGGAGGCCATTTTCCATGGGGAAAACGAAGTCATTGGCCCAGGCTCTGGGTGTCAGATGACAGGTGGCATCTGGGGCTCTAAGGACTTGCAGGGTCCTAGTTGCTGGCAGCTTTCGTTCTGGAAGGATCCAGCAGAGTTTGTAGATTCCTGGCTTGGCACTGCCCTGCCTGCCAGGCCAAGTGGCCACAAATGAAGGCCATTTTCCATGGGAAAAACGAAGTCCTTTCCCCAGGGTCTCAGTAATATGTTCAAGGTGGCGTTTGAGGCTCTAAGTACTTCCAGGGCCCTAGTTGCTGCCAGCTTTTCTTTTGGAAAAATCCAGCAACGATTGCATCATTCTAGCTAGGCTCCCACTTTCTGCAAGGGTGAGTGGCTGCCAAGGGAGGCCATTTGCCATGGGAAAAAGAAGTCCTTTCCCCAGGGTCTGGGTGTCAGATGAAAGGTGGCCTTTGGGGTTCTGAGGACTTGTAGGGTAGTACTTACTGGCTAGAGTAGAGGAAATGGATTCTATTTGAATATCTGTCCCACAGGTCCTGGTTGTCCTTGATGGGCTGCAGCTGTGAGCATTGAAGAGAACTGGGATAAAAGGGGGCGGCGTAGCCATTCAGGGAGAGCCTTGAAGGAGCCCTGAACTGGGAAAGAACAGCATGCAGAAGAAAGCGTCTGTGCTGTGAAGATCTGCAGCCATAAGAACACACCGAGGAGGTATGGACTTTAGCAATCTGAGAACAGCATGATGGGACTCTAGAGAAATAGAACAACAACAAGTGGCAGCTTTAGATTTGGAGCAATCCAGCAAAGCTTGCAAATTTCTTGCTGGGCACCACCCTCTTGGTCAGGGCGAGTGGCCAGAAATGGAGGCCATTTTCCATGGGGAAAACGAAGTCATTGGCCCAGGCTCTGGGTGTCAGATGACTGGTGGCATCTGGGGCTCTAAGGACTTGCAGGGTCCTAGTTGCTGGCAGCTTTCGTTCTGGAAGGATCCAGCAGAGTTTGTAGATTCCTGGCTTGGCACTGCCCTGCCTGCCAGGCCAAGTGGCCACAAATGAAGGCCATTTTCCATGGGAAAAACGAAGTCCTTTCCCCAGGGTCTCAGTAATATGTTCAAGGTGGCGTTTGAGGCTCTAAGTACTTCCAGGGCCCTAGTTGCTGCCAGCTTTTCTTTTGGAAAAATCCAGCAACGATTGCATCATTCTAGCTAGGCTCCCACTTTCTGCCAGGGTGAGTGGCTGCCAAGGGAGGCCATTTGCCATGGGAAAAAGAAGTCCTTTCCCCAGGGTCTGGGTGTCAGATGAAAGGTGGCCTTTGGGGTTCTGAGGACTTGTAGGGTAGTACTTACTGGCTAGAGTAGAGGAAATGGATTCTATTTGAATATCTGTCCCACAGGTCCTGGTTGTCCTTGATGGGCTGCAGCTGTGAGCATTGAAGAGAACTGGGATAAAAGGGGGCGGCGTAGCCATTCAGGGAGAGCCTTGAAGGAGCCCTGAACTGGGAAAGAACAGCATGCAGAAGAAAGCGTCTGTGCTGTGAAGATCTGCAGCCATAAGAACACACCGAGGAGGTATGGACTTTAGCAATCTGAGAACAGCATGATGGGACTCTAGAGAAATAGAACAACAACAAGTGGTAGCTTTCGATTTGGAGCAATCCAGCAAAGCTTGCAAATTTCTTGCTGGGCACCACCCTCTTGGTCAGGGCGAGTGGCCAGAAATGGAGGCCATTTTCCATGGGGAAAACGAAGTCATTGGCCCAGGCTCTGGGTGTCAGATGACTGGTGGCATCTGGGGCTCTAAGGACTTGCAGGGTCCTAGTTGCTGGCAGCTTTCGTTCTGGAAGGATCCAGCAGAGTTTGTAGATTCCTGGCTTGGCACTGCCCTGCCTGCCAGGCAGAGTGGCCAGAAATGAAGGCCATTTTCCATGGGAAAAACGAAGTCCTTTCCCCAGGGTCTCAGGAATATGTTCAAGGTGGCGTTTGAGGCTCTAAGTACTTCCAGGGCCCTAGTTGCTGCCAGCTTTTCTTTTGGAAAAATCCAGCAACGATTGCATCATTCTAGCTAGGCTCCCACTTTCTGCCAGGGTGAGTGGCTGCCAAGGGAGGCCATTTGCCATGGGAAAAAGAAGTCCTTTCCCCAGGGTCTGGGTGTCAGATGAAAGGTGGCCTTTGGGGTTCTGAGGACTTGTAGGGTAGTACTTACTGGCTAGAGTAGAGGAAATGGATTCTATTTGAATATCTGTCCCACAGGTCCTGGTTGTCCTTGATGGGCTGCAGCTGTGAGCATTGAAGAGAACTGGGATAAAAGGGGGCGGCGTAGCCATTCAGGGAGAGCCTTGAAGGAGCCCTGAACTGGGAAAGAACAGCATGCAGAAGAAAGCGTCTGTGCTGTGAAGATCTGCAGCCATAAGAACACACCGAGGAGGTATGGACTTTAGCAATCTGAGAACAGCATTATGGGACTCTAGAGAAATAGAACAACAACAAGTGGCAGCTTTCGATTTGGAGCAATCCAGCAAAGCTTGCAAATTTCTTGCTGGGCACCACCCTCTTGGTCAGGGCGAGTGGCCAGAAATGGAGGCCATTTTCCATGGGGAAAACGAAGTCATTGGCCCAGGCTCTGGGTGTCAGATGACTGGTGGCATCTGGGGCTCTAAGGACTTGCAGGGTCCTAGTTGCTGGCAGCTTTCGTTCTGGAAGGATCCAGCAGAGTTTGTAGATTCCTGGCTTGGCACTGCCCTGCCTGCCAGGCCAAGTGGCCACAAATGAAGGCCATTTTCCATGGGAAAAACGAAGTCCTTTCCCCAGGGTCTCAGGAATATGTTCAAGGTGGCGTTTGAGGCTCTAAGTACTTCCAGGGCCCTAGTTGCTGCCAGCTTTTCTTTTGGAAAAATCCAGCAACGATTGCATCATTCTAGCTAGGCTCCCACTTTCTGCCAGGGTGAGTGGCTGCCAAGGGAGGCCATTTGCCATGGGAAAAAGAAGTCCTTTCCCCAGGGTCTGGGTGTCAGATGAAAGGTGGCCTTTGGGGTTCTGAGGACTTGTAGGGTAGTACTTACTGGCTAGAGTAGAGGAAATGGATTCTATTTGAATATCTGTCCCACAGGTCCTGGTTGTCCTTGATGGGCTGCAGCTGTGAGCATTGAAGAGAACTGGGATAAAAGGGGGCGGCGTAGCCATTCAGGGAGAGCCTTGAAGGAGCCCTGAACTGGGAAAGAACAGCATGCAGAAGAAAGCGTCTGTGCTGTGAAGATCTGCAGCCATAAGAACACACCGAGGAGGTATGGACTTTAGCAATCTGAGAACAGCATGATGGGACTCTAGAGAAATAGAACAACAACAAGTGGTAGCTTTCGATTTGGAGCAATCCAGCAAAGCTTGCAAATTTCTTGCTGGGCACCACCCTCTTGGTCAGGGCGAGTGGCCAGAAATGGAGGCCATTTTCCATGGGGAAAACGAAGTCATTGGCCCAGGCTCTGGGTGTCAGATGACTGGTGGCATCTGGGGCTCTAAGGACTTGCAGGGTCCTAGTTGCTGGCAGCTTTCGTTCTGGAAGGATCCAGCAGAGTTTGTAGATTCCTGGCTTGGCACTGCCCTGCCTGCCAGGCAGAGTGGCCAGAAATGAAGGCCATTTTCCATGGGAAAAACGAAGTCCTTTCCCCAGGGTCTCAGGAATATGTTCAAGGTGGCGTTTGAGGCTCTAAGTACTTCCAGGGCCCTAGTTGCTGCCAGCTTTTCTTTTGGAAAAATCCAGCAACGATTGCATCATTCTAGCTAGGCTCCCACTTTCTGCCAGGGTGAGTGGCTGCCAAGGGAGGCCATTTGCCATGGGAAAAAGAAGTCCTTTCCCCAGGGTCTGGGTGTCAGATGAAAGGTGGCCTTTGGGGTTCTGAGGACTTGTAGGGTAGTACTTACTGGCTAGAGTAGAGGAAATGGATTCTATTTGAATATCTGTCCCACAGGTCCTGGTTGTCCTTGATGGGCTGCAGCTGTGAGCATTGAAGAGAACTGGGATAAAAGGGGGCGGCGTAGCCATTCAGGGAGAGCCTTGAAGGAGCCCTGAACTGGGAAAGAACAGCATGCAGAAGAAAGCGTCTGTGCTGTGAAGATCTGCAGCCATAAGAACACACCGAGGAGGTATGGACTTTAGCAATCTGAGAACAGCATGATGGGACTCTAGAGAAATAGAACAACAACAAGTGGCAGCTTTAGATTTGGAGCAATCCAGCAAAGCTTGCAAATTTCTTGCTGGGCACCACCCTCTTGGTCAGGGCGAGTGGCCAGAAATGGAGGCCATTTTCCATGGGGAAAACGAAGTCATTGGCCCAGGCTCTGGGTGTCAGATGACTGGTGGCATCTGGGGCTCTAAGGACTTGCAGGGTCCTAGTTGCTGGCAGCTTTCGTTCTGGAAGGATCCAGCAGAGTTTGTAGATTCCTGGCTTGGCACTGCCCTGCCTGCCAGGCCAAGTGGCCAGAAATGAAGGCCATTTTCCATGGGAAAAACGAAGTCCTTTCCCCAGGGTCTCAGGAATATGTTCAAGGTGGCGTTTGAGGCTCTAAGTACTTCCAGGGCCCTAGTTGCTGCCAGCTTTTCTTTTGGAAAAATCCAGCAACGATTGCATCATTCTAGCTAGGCTCCCACTTTCTGCCAGGGTGAGTGGCTGCCAAGGGAGGCCATTTGCCATGGGAAAAAGAAGTCCTTTCCCCAGGGTCTGGGTGTCAGATGAAAGGTGGCCTTTGGGGTTCTGAGGACTTGTAGGGTAGTACTTACTGGCTAGAGTAGAGGAAATGGATTCTATTTGAATATCTGTCCCACAGGTCCTGGTTGTCCTTGATGGGCTGCAGCTGTGAGCATTGAAGAGAACTGGGATAAAAGGGGGCGGCGTAGCCATTCAGGGAGAGCCTTGAAGGAGCCCTGAACTGGGAAAGAACAGCATGCAGAAGAAAGCGTCTGTGCTGTGAAGATCTGCAGCCATAAGAACACACCGAGGAGGTATGGACTTTAGCAATCTGAGAACAGCATGATGGGACTCTAGAGAAATAGAACAACAACAAGTGGTAGCTTTAGATTTGGAGCAATCCAGCAAAGCTTGCAAATTTCTTGCTGGGCACCACCCTCTTGGTCAGGGTGAGAGGCCAGAAATGGAGGCCATTTTCCATGGGGAAAACGAAGTCATTGGCCCAGGCTCTGGGTGTCAGATGAAAGGTGGCGTCTGGGGCTCTAAGGACTTGCAGGGTCCTAGTTGCTGGCAGCTTTCGTTCTGGAAGGATCCAGCATAGTTTGTAGATTCCTGGCTTGGCACTGCCCTGCCTGCCAGGCCAAGTGGCCACAAATGAAGGCCATTTCCCATGGGAAAAACGAAGTCCTTTCCCCAGGGTCTCAGGAATATGTTCAAGGTGGCGTTTGAGGCTCTAAGTACTTCCAGGGCCCTAGTTGCTGGCAGCTTTTCTTTTGGAAAAATCCAGCAACGATTGCATCATTCTAGCTAGGCTCCCACTTTCTGCCAGGGTGAGTGGCTGCCAAGGGAGGCCATTTGCCATGGGAAAAAGAAGTCCTTTCCCCAGGGTCTGGGTGTCAGATGAAAGGTGGCCTTTGGGGTTCTGAGGACTTGTAGGGTAGTACTTACTGGCTAGAGTAGAGGAAATGGATTCTATTTGAATATCTGTCCCACAGGTCCTGGTTGTCCTTGATGGGCTGCAGCTGTGAGCATTGAAGAGAACTGGGATAAAAGGGGGCGGCGTAGCCATTCAGGGAGAGCCTTGAAGGAGCCCTGAACTGGGAAAGAACAGCATGCAGAAGAAAGCGTCTGTGCTGTGAAGATCTGCAGCCATAAGAACACACCGAGGAGGTATGGACTTTAGCAATCTGAGAACAGCATGATGGGACTCTAGAGAAATAGAACAACAACAAGTGGCAGCTTTCGATTTGGAGCAATCCAGCAAAGCTTGCAAATTTCTTGCTGGGCACCACCCTCTTGGTCAGGGCGAGTGGCCAGAAATGGAGGCCATTTTCCATGGGGAAAACGAAGTCATTGGCCCAGGCTCTGGGTGTCAGATGACTGGTGGCATCTGGGGCTCTAAGGACTTGCAGGGTCCTAGTTGCTGGCAGCTTTCGTTCTGGAAGGATCCAGCAGAGTTTGTAGATTCCTGGCTTGGCACTGCCCTGCCTGCCAGGCCAAGTGGCCAGAAATGAAGGCCATTTTCCATGGGAAAAACGAAGTCCTTTCCCCAGGGTCTCAGGAATATGTTCAAGGTGGCGTTTGAGGCTCTAAGTACTTCCAGGGCCCTAGTTGCTGCCAGCTTTTCTTTTGGAAAAATCCAGCAACGATTGCATCATTCTAGCTAGGCTCCCACTTTCTGCCAGGGTGAGTGGCTGCCAAGGGAGGCCATTTGCCATGGGAAAAAGAAGTCCTTTCCCCAGGGTCTGGGTGTCAGATGAAAGGTGGCCTTTGGGGTTCTGAGGACTTGTAGGGTAGTACTTACTGGCTAGAGTAGAGGAAATGGATTCTATTTGAATATCTGTCTAGAGGCTTTGCCCCACAGGTCCTGGTTGTCCTTGATGGGCTGCAGCTGTGAGCATTGAAGAGAACTGGGATAAAAGGGGGCGGCGTAGCCATTCAGGGAGAGCCTTGAAGGAGCCCTGAACTGGGAAAGAACAGCATGCAGAAGAAAGCGTCTGTGCTGTGAAGATCTGCAGCCATAAGAACACACCGAGGAGGTATGGACTTTAGCAATCTGAGAACAGCATTATGGGACTCTAGAGAAATAAAACAACAACAAGTGGCAGCTTTCGATTTGGAGCAATCCAGCAAAGCTTGCAAATTTCTTGCTGGGCACCACCCTCTTGGTCAGGGCGAGTGGCCAGAAATGGAGGCCATTTTCCATGGGGAAAACGAAGTCATTGGCCCAGGCTCTGGGTGTCAGATGACTGGTGGCATCTGGGGCTCTAAGGACTTGCAGGGTCCTAGTTGCTGGCAGCTTTCGTTCTGGAAGGATCCAGCAGAGTTTGTAGATTCCTGGCTTGGCACTGCCCTGCCTGCCAGGCCAAGTGGCCACAAATGAAGGCCATTTTCCATGGGAAAAACGAAGTCCTTTCCCCAGGGTCTCAGGAATATGTTCAAGGTGGCGTTTGAGGCTCTAAGTACTTCCAGGGCCCTAGTTGCTGCCAGCTTTTCTTTTGGAAAAATCCAGCAACGATTGCATCATTCTAGCTAGGCTCCCACTTTCTGCCAGGGTGAGTGGCTGCCAAGGGAGGCCATTTGCCATGGGAAAAAGAAGTCCTTTCCCCAGGGTCTGGGTGTCAGATGAAAGGTGGCCTTTGGGGTTCTGAGGACTTGTAGGGTAGTACTTACTGGCTAGAGTAGAGGAAATGGATTCTATTTGAATATCTGTCCCACAGGTCCTGGTTGTCCTTGATGGGCTGCAGCTGTGAGCATTGAAGAGAACTGGGATAAAAGGGGGCGGCGTAGCCATTCAGGGAGAGCCTTGAAGGAGCCCTGAACTGGGAAAGAACAGCATGCAGAAGAAAGCGTCTGTGCTGTGAAGATCTGCAGCCATAAGAACACACCGAGGAGGTATGGACTTTAGCAATCTGAGAACAGCATGATGGGACTCTAGAGAAATAGAACAACAACAAGTGGCAGCTTTAGATTTGGAGCAATCCAGCAAAGCTTGCAAATTTCTTGCTGGGCACCACCCTCTTGGTCAGGGCGAGTGGCCAGAAATGGAGGCCATTTTCCATGGGGAAAACGAAGTCATTGGCCCAGGCTCTGGGTGTCAGATGACTGGTGGCATCTGGGGCTCTAAGGACTTGCAGGGTCCTAGTTGCTGGCAGCTTTCGTTCTGGAAGGATCCAGCAGAGTTTGTAGATTCCTGGCTTGGCACTGCCCTGCCTGCCAGGCCAAGTGGCCACAAATGAAGGCCATTTCCCATGGGAAAAACGAAGTCCTTTCCCCAGGGTCTCAGGAATATGTTCAAGGTGGCGTTTGAGGCTCTAAGTACTTCCAGGGCCCTAGTTGCTGCCAGCTTTTCTTTTGGAAAAATCCAGCAACGATTGCATCATTCTAGCTAGGCTCCCACTTTCTGCCAGGGTGAGTGGCTGCCAAGGGAGGCCATTTGCCATGGGAAAAAGAAGTCCTTTCCCCAGGGTCTGGGTGTCAGATGAAAGGTGGCCTTTGGGGTTCTGAGGACTTGTAGGGTAGTACTTACTGGCTAGAGTAGAGGAAATGGATTCTATTTGAATATCTGTCTAGAGGCTTTGCCCCACAGGCCCTGGTTGTCCTTGATGGGCTGCAGCTGTGAGCATTGAAGAGAACTGGGATAAAAGGGGGCGGCGTAGCCATTCAGGGAGAGCCTTGAAGGAGCCCTGAACTGGGAAAGAACAGCATGCAGAAGAAAGCGTCTGTGCTGTGAAGATCTGCAGCCATAAGAACACACCGAGGAGGTATGGACTTTAGCAATCTGAGAACAGCATGATGGGACTCTAGAGAAATAGAACAACAACAAGTGGTAGCTTTAGATTTGGAGCAATCCAGCAAAGCTTGCAAATTTCTTGCTGGGCACCACCCTCTTGGTCAGGGTGAGAGGCCAGAAATGGAGGCCATTTTCCATGGGGAAAACGAAGTCATTGGCCCAGGCTCTGGGTGTCAGATGAAAGGTGGCGTCTGGGGCTCTAAGGACTTGCAGGGTCCTAGTTGCTGGCAGCTTTCGTTCTGGAAGGATCCAGCATAGTTTGTAGATTCCTGGCTTGGCACTGCCCTGCCTGCCAGGCCAAGTGGCCACAAATGAAGGCCATTTCCCATGGGAAAAACGAAGTCCTTTCCCCAGGGTCTCAGGAATATGTTCAAGGTGGCGTTTGAGGCTCTAAGTACTTCCAGGGCCCTAGTTGCTGGCAGCTTTTCTTTTGGAAAAATCCAGCAACGATTGCATCATTCTAGCTAGGCTCCCACTTTCTGCCAGGGTGAGTGGCTGCCAAGGGAGGCCATTTGCCATGGGAAAAAGAAGTCCTTTCCCCAGGGTCTGGGTGTCAGATGAAAGGTGGCCTTTGGGGTTCTGAGGACTTGTAGGGTAGTACTTACTGGCTAGAGTAGAGGAAATGGATTCTATTTGAATATCTGTCCCACAGGTCCTGGTTGTCCTTGATGGGCTGCAGCTGTGAGCATTGAAGAGAACTGGGATAAAAGGGGGCGGCGTAGCCATTCAGGGAGAGCCTTGAAGGAGCCCTGAACTGGGAAAGAACAGCATGCAGAAGAAAGCGTCTGTGCTGTGAAGATCTGCAGCCATAAGAACACACCGAGGAGGTATGGACTTTAGCAATCTGAGAACAGCATGATGGGACTCTAGAGAAATAGAACAACAACAAGTGGCAGCTTTCGATTTGGAGCAATCCAGCAAAGCTTGCAAATTTCTTGCTGGGCACCACCCTCTTGGTCAGGGCGAGTGGCCAGAAATGGAGGCCATTTTCCATGGGGAAAACGAAGTCATTGGCCCAGGCTCTGGGTGTCAGATGACTGGTGGCATCTGGGGCTCTAAGGACTTGCAGGGTCCTAGTTGCTGGCAGCTTTCGTTCTGGAAGGATCCAGCAGAGTTTGTAGATTCCTGGCTTGGCACTGCCCTGCCTGCCAGGCCAAGTGGCCAGAAATGAAGGCCATTTTCCATGGGAAAAACGAAGTCCTTTCCCCAGGGTCTCAGGAATATGTTCAAGGTGGCGTTTGAGGCTCTAAGTACTTCCAGGGCCCTAGTTGCTGCCAGCTTTTCTTTTGGAAAAATCCAGCAACGATTGCATCATTCTAGCTAGGCTCCCACTTTCTGCCAGGGTGAGTGGCTGCCAAGGGAGGCCATTTGCCATGGGAAAAAGAAGTCCTTTCCCCAGGGTCTGGGTGTCAGATGAAAGGTGGCCTTTGGGGTTCTGAGGACTTGTAGGGTAGTACTTACTGGCTAGAGTAGAGGAAATGGATTCTATTTGAATATCTGTCTAGAGGCTTTGCCCCACAGGCCCTGGTTGTCCTTGATGGGCTGCAGCTGTGAGCATTGAAGAGAACTGGGATAAAAGGGGGCGGCGTAGCCATTCAGGGAGAGCCTTGAAGGAGCCCTGAACTGGGAAAGAACAGCATGCAGAAGAAAGCGTCTGTGCTGTGAAGATCTGCAGCCATAAGAACACACCGAGGAGGTATGGACTTTAGCAATCTGAGAACAGCATGATGGGACTCTAGAGAAATAGAACAACAACAAGTGGTAGCTTTAGATTTGGAGCAATCCAGCAAAGCTTGCAAATTTCTTGCTGGGCACCACCCTCTTGGTCAGGGTGAGAGGCCAGAAATGGAGGCCATTTTCCATGGGGAAAACGAAGTCATTGGCCCAGGCTCTGGGTGTCAGATGACTGGTGGCATCTGGGGCTCTAAGGACTTGCAGGGTCCTAGTTGCTGGCAGCTTTCGTTCTGGAAGGATCCAGCAGAGTTTGTAGATTCCTGGCTTGGCACTGCCCTGCCTGCCAGGCCAAGTGGCCACAAATGAAGGCCATTTTCCATGGGAAAAACGAAGTCCTTTCCCCAGGGTCTCAGGAATATGTTCAAGGTGGCGTTTGAGGCTCTAAGTACTTCCAGGGCCCTAGTTGCTGCCAGCTTTTCTTTTGGAAAAATCCAGCAACGATTGCATCATTCTAGCTAGGCTCCCACTTTCTGCCAGGGTGAGTGGCTGCCAAGGGAGGCCATTTGCCATGGGAAAAAGAAGTCCTTTCCCCAGGGTCTGGGTGTCAGATGAAAGGTGGCCTTTGGGGTTCTGAGGACTTGTAGGGTAGTACTTACTGGCTAGAGTAGAGGAAATGGATTCTATTTGAATATCTGTCCCACAGGTCCTGGTTGTCCTTGATGGGCTGCAGCTGTGAGCATTGAAGAGAACTGGGATAAAAGGGGGCGGCGTAGCCATTCAGGGAGAGCCTTGAAGGAGCCCTGAACTGGGAAAGAACAGCATGCAGAAGAAAGCGTCTGTGCTGTGAAGATCTGCAGCCATAAGAACACACCGAGGAGGTATGGACTTTAGCAATCTGAGAACAGCATGATGGGACTCTAGAGAAATAGAACAACAACAAGTGGTAGCTTTAGATTTGGAGCAATCCAGCAAAGCTTGCAAATTTCTTGCTGGGCACCACCCTCTTGGTCAGGGCGAGTGGCCAGAAATGGAGGCCATTTTCCATGGGGAAAACGAAGTCATTGGCCCAGGCTCTGGGTGTCAGATGACTGGTGGCATCTGGGGCTCTAAGGACTTGCAGGGTCCTAGTTGCTGGCAGCTTTCGTTCTGGAAGGATCCAGCAGAGTTTGTAGATTCCTGGCTTGGCACTGCCCTGCCTGCCAGGCAGAGTGGCCAGAAATGAAGGCCATTTTCCATGGGAAAAACGAAGTCCTTTCCCCAGGGTCTCAGGAATATGTTCAAGGTGGCGTTTGAGGCTCTAAGTACTTCCAGGGCCCTAGTTGCTGCCAGCTTTTCTTTTGGAAAAATCCAGCAACGATTGCATCATTCTAGCTAGGCTCCCACTTTCTGCCAGGGTGAGTGGCTGCCAAGGGAGGCCATTTGCCATGGGAAAAAGAAGTCCTTTCCCCAGGGTCTGGGTGTCAGATGAAAGGTGGCCTTTGGGGTTCTGAGGACTTGTAGGGTAGTACTTACTGGCTAGAGTAGAGGAAATGGATTCTATTTGAATATCTGTCCCACAGGTCCTGGTTGTCCTTGATGGGCTGCAGCTGTGAGCATTGAAGAGAACTGGGATAAAAGGGGGCGGCGTAGCCATTCAGGGAGAGCCTTGAAGGAGCCCTGAACTGGGAAAGAACAGCATGCAGAAGAAAGCGTCTGTGCTGTGAAGATCTGCAGCCATAAGAACACACCGAGGAGGTATGGACTTTAGCAATCTGAGAACAGCATGATGGGACTCTAGAGAAATAGAACAACAACAAGTGGCAGCTTTAGATTTGGAGCAATCCAGCAAAGCTTGCAAATTTCTTGCTGGGCACCACCCTCTTGGTCAGGGCGAGTGGCCAGAAATGGAGGCCATTTTCCATGGGGAAAACGAAGTCATTGGCCCAGGCTCTGGGTGTCAGATGACTGGTGGCATCTGGGGCTCTAAGGACTTGCAGGGTCCTAGTTGCTGGCAGCTTTCGTTCTGGAAGGATCCAGCACAGTTTGTAGATTCCTGGCTTGGCACTGCCCTGCCTGCCAGGCCAAGTGGCCAGAAATGAAGGCCATTTTCCATGGGAAAAACGAAGTCCTTTCCCCAGGGTCTCAGGAATATGTTCAAGGTGGCGTTTGAGGCTCTAAGTACTTCCAGGGCCCTAGTTGCTGCCAGCTTTTCTTTTGGAAAAATCCAGCAACGATTGCATCATTCTAGCTAGGCTCCCACTTTCTGCCAGGGTGAGTGGCTGCCAAGGGAGGCCATTTGCCATGGGAAAAAGAAGTCCTTTCCCCAGGGTCTGGGTGTCAGATGAAAGGTGGCCTTTGGGGTTCTGAGGACTTGTAGGGTAGTACTTACTGGCTAGAGTAGAGGAAATGGATTCTATTTGAATATCTGTCCCACAGGTCCTGGTTGTCCTTGATGGGCTGCAGCTGTGAGCATTGAAGAGAACTGGGATAAAAGGGGGCGGCGT
The DNA here is from genome assembly GCF_051311805.1 of Agelaius phoeniceus. NCBI lineage: Eukaryota > Metazoa > Chordata > Aves > Passeriformes > Icteridae > Agelaius > Agelaius phoeniceus. Next base: position 3,663 of record NW_027509903.1, on the reverse strand, counting down.
AGCCATTCAGGGAGAGCCTTGAAGGAGCCCTGAACTGGAAAGAACAGCATGCAGAAGAAAGCGTCTGTGCTGTGAAGATCTGCAGCCATAAGAACACACCGAGGAGGTATGGACTTTAGCAATCTGAGAACAGCATGATGGGACTCTAGAGAAATAGAACAACAACAAGTGGTAGCTTTAGATTTGGAGCAATCCAGCAAAGCTTGCAAATTTCTTGCTGGGCACCACCCTCTTGGTCAGGGTGAGAGGCCAGAAATGGAGGCCATTTTCCATGGGGAAAACGAAGTCATTGGCCCAGGCTCTGGGTGTCAGATGACTGGTGGCATCTGGGGCTCTAAGGACTTGCAGGGTCCTAGTTGCTGGCAGCTTTCGTTCTGGAAGGATCCAGCATAGTTTGTAGATTCCTGGCTTGGCACTGCCCTGCCTGCCAGGCCAAGTGGCCACAAATGAAGGCCATTTCCCATGGGAAAAACGAAGTCCTTTCCCCAGGGTCTCAGGAATATGTTCAAGGTGGCGTTTGAGGCTCTAAGTACTTCCAGGGCCCTAGTTGCTGGCAGCTTTTCTTTTGGAAAAATCCAGCAACGATTGCATCATTCTAGCTAGGCTCCCACTTTCTGCCAGGGTGAGTGGCTGCCAAGGGAGGCCATTTGCCATGGGAAAAAGAAGTCCTTTCCCCAGGGTCTGGGTGTCAGATGAAAGGTGGCCTTTGGGGTTCTGAGGACTTGTAGGGTAGTACTTACTGGCTAGAGTAGAGGAAATGGATTCTATTTGAATATCTGTCCCACAGGTCCTGGTTGTCCTTGATGGGCTGCAGCTGTGAGCATTGAAGAGAACTGGGATAAAAGGGGGCGGCGTAGCCATTCAGGGAGAGCCTTGAAGGAGCCCTGAACTGGAAAGAACAGCATGCAGAAGAAAGCGTCTGTGCTGTGAAGATCTGCAGCCATAAGAACACACCGAGGAGGTATGGACTTTAGCAATCTGAGAACAGCATGATGGGACTCTAGAGAAATAGAACAACAACAAGTGGCAGCTTTCGATTTGGAGCAATCCAGCAAAGCTTGCAAATTTCTTGCTGGGCACCACCCTCTTGGTCAGGGCGAGTGGCCAGAAATGGAGGCCATTTTCCATGGGGAAAACGAAGTCATTGGCCCAGGCTCTGGGTGTCAGATGACTGGTGGCATCTGGGGCTCTAAGGACTTGCAGGGTCCTAGTTGCTGGCAGCTTTCGTTCTGGAAGGATCCAGCAGAGTTTGTAGATTCCTGCTTGGCACTGCCCTGCCTGCCAGGCCAAGTGGCCAGAAATGAAGGCCATTTTCCATGGGAAAAACGAAGTCCTTTCCCCAGGGTCTCAGGAATATGTTCAAGGTGGCGTTTGAGGCTCTAAGTACTTCCAGGGCCCTAGTTGCTGCCAGCTTTTCTTTTGGAAAAATCCAGCAACGATTGCATCATTCTAGCTAGGCTCCCACTTTCTGCCAGGGTGAGTGGCTGCCAAGGGAGGCCATTTGCCATGGGAAAAAGAAGTCCTTTCCCCAGGGTCTGGGTGTCAGATGAAAGGTGGCCTTTGGGGTTCTGAGGACTTGTAGGGTAGTACTTACTGGCTAGAGTAGAGGAAATGGATTCTATTTGAATATCTGTCTAGAGGCTTTGCCCACAGGTCCTGGTTGTCCTTGATGGGCTGCAGCTGTGAGCATTGAAGAGAACTGGATAAAAGGGGGCGGCGTAGCCATTCAGGGAGAGCCTTGAAGGAGCCCTGAACTGGGAAAGAACAGCATGCAGAAGAAAGCGTCTGTGCTGTGAAGATCTGCAGCCATAAGAACACACCGAGGAGGTATGGACTTTAGCAATCTGAGAACAGCATTATGGGACTCTAGAGAAATAAAACAACAACAAGTGGCAGCTTTCGATTTGGAGCAATCCAGCAAAGCTTGCAAATTTCTTGCTGGGCACCACCCTCTTGGTCAGGGCGAGTGGCCAGAAATGGAGGCCATTTTCCATGGGGAAAACGAAGTCATTGGCCCAGGCTCTGGGTGTCAGATGACTGGTGGCATCTGGGGCTCTAAGGACTTGCAGGGTCCTAGTTGCTGGCAGCTTTCGTTCTGGAAGGATCCAGCAGAGTTTGTAGATTCCTGGCTTGGCACTGCCCTGCCTGCCAGGCCAAGTGGCCACAAATGAAGGCCATTTTCCATGGGAAAAACGAAGTCCTTTCCCCAGGGTCTCAGGAATATGTTCAAGGTGGCGTTTGAGGCTCTAAGTACTTCCAGGGCCCTAGTTGCTGCCAGCTTTTCTTTTGGAAAAATCCAGCAACGATTGCATCATTCTAGCTAGGCTCCCACTTTCTGCCAGGGTGAGTGGCTGCCAAGGGAGGCCATTTGCCATGGGAAAAAGAAGTCCTTTCCCCAGGGTCTGGGTGTCAGATGAAAGGTGGCCTTTGGGGTTCTGAGGACTTGTAGGGTAGTACTTACTGGCTAGAGTAGAGGAAATGGATTCTATTTGAATATCTGTCCCACAGGTCCTGGTTGTCCTTGATGGGCTGCAGCTGTGAGCATTGAAGAGAACTGGGATAAAAGGGGGCGGCGTAGCCATTCAGGGAGAGCCTTGAAGGAGCCCTGAACTGGGAAAGAACAGCATGCAGAAGAAAGCGTCTGTGCTGTGAAGATCTGCAGCCATAAGAACACACCGAGGAGGTATGGACTTTAGCAATCTGAGAACAGCATGATGGGACTCTAGAGAAATAGAACAACAACAAGTGGCAGCTTTAGATTTGGAGCAATCCAGCAAAGCTTGCAAATTTCTTGCTGGGCACCACCCTCTGGTCAGGGCGAGTGGCCAGAAATGGAGGCCATTTTCCATGGGGAAAACGAAGTCATTGGCCCAGGCTCTGGGTGTCAGATGACTGGTGGCATCTGGGGCTCTAAGGACTTGCAGGGTCCTAGTTGCTGGCAGCTTTCGTTCTGGAAGGATCCAGCAGAGTTTGTAGATTCCTGGCTTGGCACTGCCCTGCCTGCCAGGCCAAGTGGCCACAAATGAAGGCCATTTCCATGGGAAAAACGAAGTCCTTTCCCCAGGGTCTCAGGAATATGTTCAAGGTGGCGTTTGAGGCTCTAAGTACTTCCAGGGCCCTAGTTGCTGCCAGCTTTTCTTTTGGAAAAATCCAGCAACGATTGCATCATTCTAGCTAGGCTCCCACTTTCTGCCAGGGTGAGTGGCTGCCAAGGGAGGCCATTTGCCATGGGAAAAAGAAGTCCTTTCCCCAGGGTCTGGGTGTCAGATGAAAGGTGGCCTTTGGGGTTCTGAGGACTTGTAGGGTAGTACTTACTGGCTAGAGTAGAGGAAATGGATTCTATTTGAATATCTGTCTAGAGGCTTTGCCCCACAGGCCCTGGTTGTCCTTGATGGGCTGCAGCTGTGAGCATTGAAGAGAACTGGGATAAAAGGGGGCGGCGTAGCATTCAGGGAGAGCCTTGAAGGAGCCCTGAACTGGGAAAGAACAGCATGCAGAAGAAAGCGTCTGTGCTGTGAAGATCTGCAGCCATAAGAACACACCGAGGAGGTATGGACTTTAGCAATCTGAGAACAGCATGATGGACTCTAGAGAAATAGAACAACAACAAGTGGTAGCTTTAGATTTGGAGCAATCCAGCAAAGCTTGCAAATTTCTTGCTGA